>NC_057801.1:503811409-503871785 GCF_018294505.1 Triticum aestivum | reverse complement strand
TCTCTAGTTCGCATTCATATATACACCATCTATAGGTCTCTCTCGCACACTATGTATGATACTCTAGCTAGTCCAAGCTAGATATCTTGGGTGCACTCATCGTACGCACACAAATTCCTTGGCTCTTTGCCCGTAACTCTCTCACGCACCACTATGTCGTCTCGGAGCTCTTCCCCGCCTCTCTCAAACTCTCCATCCACCTGGGTCACACATACACATGCATATCTCGCTCGCACTCGATAGGCCCATCTAAAACTCTATCTCTCTCCATCGTTCTCTCTCCATCTCACACGCACGCACAGACACAATCTCATGCCCAGCTAGCCAAGTATGATGGTCTCTCACTCAATTGTAGGCACACGCAGTCCCCCCTATATGTATATGACTAGCTAATCTTAGTCTCCATCACAAACATGTGCATGGTCTATCTCGATTTCTCTCGGGGCATCTTTCTATCGCACACACACTCCCTCGATCTCCCACCCATATAGTCCCCTCACGATCTCGAGGGGATCTCTCTATCACAAACACACCCTCTCTCCCTCCCCATGCGTCCATGCCATCCATGTGTCCCTCTCGACCTTTTTTCCTTGTTGGCCAGACCTCTATTGGACATGTTCTACAGGGGTGTCTCTCTCCGTTGCAAACAATCACACACTAGTTATCTTCGTGTATCTCCTCGCCTCGCTTTTCCATCTCAGATATGCATGCGTGATATGTTCGCATAAGAAACGAAAAAACACACACTCTCTCTAATTTATCGTTCGTTATCACTTTCTCTTTCACACACATACTCTTTTTGCACACTTACTCATTCTCCTTCACACGTACTCGATCTGTCTCGACTGAGGCACTCACCTCCGTCCATAGCACATAGATTTATTGAAAAGTCAAACATCACAAAGTTTGACCATGTACGTGGAGAAAAAGAATTACATCTAGTACGGCAAACATATACCATTAGATTCACCATGAGATGTAGTTTTGTATGATTTATCTTTGGTATTGTAGATATAAATAACATTTGCGTAAACCTGATCAAAGTTTCCAAAGTTTGACTTATAAAAAATTTACATGCACTGCATTATCCAGCGGATGGAATATCTCTTTCCCCCTCTCATCTATCTGACGCACCACTCAGCCTTATCAGGGCTCCTTGAGGGAGTCCTGGATTAGGGGGTGTCCAGATAGCCGAACTATCACCTTTGGCCGGACTCCTGGACTATGAAGATACAAGATTGAAGACTTCGTCCCGTGTCCGGATGGGCCTTTCCTTGGCGTGGAAGGCAAGCTTGGCAATACGGATATGTAGATCTCCTACCATTGTAACCGACTCTGTGTAACCCTAACCCTCTTCGGTGCCTATATAAACCAGAGGGTTTTAGTCCGTAGGACGAACAACAATCATACCATAGGCTAGCTTCTAGGGTTTAGCCTCTCTGATCTCGTGGTAGATCTACTCTTGTACTACCCATATCATCAATATTAATCAAGCAGGAGTAGGGTTTTACCTCCATCGAGAGGGCCCGAACCTGGGTAAAAACATCGCGTCCCTTGTCTCCTGTTACCATCCGCCTAGACGCACAGTTCGGGACCCCCTACCCGAGATCTGCCGGTTTTGACACCGACATTGGTGCTTTCATTGAGAGTTTCTCCGTGTCGTCGCCATCAGGAAGGATGCCTCATCCCATCTTTAAAGACGGCACTGTTTCTAAAGGAGCTCTGGCTATCGGCCAAACTCTCCGGCTAGGCGGTTTCCTTATGACCGCCTGTCCGGCCACCGCGCCGGCGATGATTTCGAAAGCAATCATCACATTAGCTCGGAACTCGCCGAGCAGTTAGATCCGATGGAGCTCTCTTCCGTAAATGAGTTCTTGGATCGCATCGCCGCCCTGGGAGTCGCCACAGACTACGATCAGATTGGGCCTAAAACCGATTTGAGAGAGATCAATTCTCCCCAGGTTACCCACCACGTTGCCGTGGTTGAGGAGCAATACGGCGACCCTTCCTCAATTTTAAGGACTAGCTATGTCCGGATTCCCGATCCCTCCATGCCGGATTCCCGCGGAGGGGAGGACGTAACTCAAGCCCTGAACCTAAAGTCAGGCAGCAGGCTAGGTGCATTGGACAACATCCAAGAACCCAAGCTTCTGAGTTCGGAAACTTCTTGGCCCCTGAGCCTGAGATTGGACGGGGTTCCGGATTTAATTCCACACGCCCACCCAAACATAAGCAATCTATCCCAAATCCGGCAAGAGCCCGCAGAAACAGTACACCATTACTGGGCCAGATTCCTCCTGGTTATGAACAGAATAAAGGACTGCCATGAGGAGGAAGCGATTACATTCTTCCGCAATACTTGCACGGACAAGGGAATCCTCAACACCGTAAGTCGTCATGAAATTACACGCTTCGCTGACTTGGCGTCCATAGTACGAAAGTACTGTGAGATGGAAAGCGCCTAGAAAACCGAAATCAATTTTTGGGACAATCCGGCCCTGAATACAACCCTAGTCCGAAATAAAAGGGCGCATCATCGCCAGGCACCTGGGTTAAGTACCAAAAAGCAAAAACCCTCTATAGGGCATGGAACCGTACTAGAGGGATGGCTCAATGGACCCTGCAAAATTCATAGTACAGAGGGCGCCACTCCAACTCATAGCCTTAGAGCATGTTGGATACTACGGCAGGTGGCCAAAAGTGGCGAAGAGCTTCTAGCTCCACAGCATCAGCCCAAGGATACCAGTACGGTATTAACAGTCTTCGAGACGTTCACATCAAATAATATGCGAAAACGGACACTCCGCAGCCTTGCCGAAGTCTACCAAGTAGCAACAATAAACCCATGGAGTGACAGGGCTATTACCTTTAATGCCAGTGACGAACCTAAATTCCGAACAGCCCGAGCACCAGCCGCACAGGTCCTCAGTCCAATAGTGGACGGCTTTCGCCTCACAAAGGTACTCATGGACGGTGGCAGCGTCATTTACGAGGAAACCCTCCGAAAAATGGAAATAGACTGGAGCCGCATTGAGCGAAGCAACACAACCTTTAGAGGAATAATCCCCAATCGGGAAGCATGCTGTACAGGAAAAATCACACTGGATGTGGTATTCGGCACGCCCGATAATTACAGGTCCGAGGAGGTCACGTTTCAAGTGGCGTGATTCAGCAGCGGATATCACGCTCTATTAGGGCGAGAGGCATTCACAATTTTTCAAGCTATACCCCCTTACGGGTACATGAAGCTCAAAATGCTCGGGCCCAACGGAATCATCACTCTTGCTAGTGACCCGGACATAGCACTCCGCGCCGAAAATAAGACAGCCGCACTGGCCCTTGAGGCACTATCCGAAGCCCTAGCGGCCGAAGAACTCACTGCGCTGCGCTCCACGGTGAATAGGGACAATGTGATACTCGATAAGAGATCTAGGTCCACCTCCTTTAAACCAGCGGACGAAATAGTCAATTCCAAGTCCATCCAACGGACCCTACAAAAACGGCCTCCATCGGGGCACAATTAAACCCTGATGTAGACACCGCACTATGAGAATTCCTATGCGAAAATTGGGACATTTTTGCCTGGCAGCCTTCAGACATGCCAGGAATCCCACGCCGGCTGGCCGAGCACAACCTAAACATCCTAAAAGGATTCAAGCCAGTCAAACAGGCTCTTCGGCGTTTCTCCGAACCCAAGAGACAGGCCATGGGAGAGGAGCTAGCCAAATTATTGGAGGCCGGATTCATCAGAGATATAAAATATCCGGACTGGCTAGCAAACCTGGTGATGGTACCAAAGAAGGACAAATCCTGGCGCCTATGCGTTGATTTTAAGAACTTCAACAAAGCTTGCCCAAAGGATCCCTTCCCACTCCCCCGCATCGATCAAATTATCGACGCTACCGCAGGACAGGATTCATTGTGTTTCCTCGACGCATACTCCGGCTACCACCAAATTAAGATGGCAGAGCCCGACCAGGCCGCAACGGCATTCATCACCCCATACGGCCCATTCTGCTTCAACACAATGCCATTTGGGCTCAAAAACGCCGGCACAACATATCAGCGCATGATTCAGACATGTCTGGCAAACCAGATCGGCAAAATAGTGGAGGCATACATAGACGATGTGGTCGTCAAAACCAAGCACGTCGAAACTCTAGTAGATGATTTGAGGCTCACATTCGATAATCTCCGAACATATGACATTAAGCTTAACCCGGAAAAATGCGTTTTCGGCGTACCAGCCAGAAAGCTCTTGGGCTTCATTGTATCCGGTAGAGGAATTGAAGCAAACCCAGCCAAGATCCGAGCTCTATCACAATTGGATATCCCAAAGGACCTCAAACAAATACAAAAATTGACGGGATGTGTGGCGGCTCTAAGCCACTTTATCTCTCGTTTAGGAGAAAAGGCATTACCTCTTTATCACCTCCTCCGACGCACCGAACACTTTGAGTGGACGGATGCCGCCATGGCCGGACTCAAAGAAATAAAATCCATATTGGCAACAAACCCGGTCCTGGCCGCGCCCAACATGGGCGAACCAATGCTATTATATATCGCGGCAACTCATCAAGTTGTGAGCGCAGTGCTTGTTGTCGAACGAGAAACGGACGGACACAAGTTCCCGCTTCAAAAACCAGTTTACTACATGTCCACTGTCCTAACTCCATGCAAGTCACGGTACCCGCATTATCAAAAGATAGCGTACGCGGTGTTCATGGCATCCCGGAAGCTGCGACACTACTTTCAAGAGTGTTCGATGATAGTAGCCTCCGAAGTACCTCTTAACGACATTATAAACAACCGCGACGCGATGGGCCAGATTGCCAAATGGGCCATTGAGCTCCTCCTGTTCGACATAACCTATAAGCCACGACGAGCTATTAAGTCGCAAGTTTTGGCCGACTTCGTCGCTGAATGGACTGAAGCCGAACTCCCTAAAGAGTACGGCGCATATTCCAACTGGATAATGCACTTCGACGGCTCCAAAATGTTGGCCGGTCTGGGGGCTGGCGTCGTTTTGACGTCCCCAACCGGAGATACGGTTCAATACGTACTCCAGATAATGTATACGGACTCCAACAACGCAGCCGAATACGAGGCCCTTCTACACGGCCTCCGGATGGCAGTCTCCATGGGCATTCAACGCCTAGAGGTGCGCGGGGATTTGAACCTCGCGATATCCCAAATAAATGGAGACTTTGATGCCAAGGATCCAAAAATGGCAGCTTATCGCAACGCCGTCCTAAAAATGTTAGCTCGGTTTGAAGGGCTCGAATTTCACCATATAGCCCGGGATAACAACCAGGCAGCAGACGTATTGGCGTGCATTGGCGCAAAGCGCGATGTCGTCCCTCCCAACATCTTCCTAGAGAGGCTGTTCAAGCCATCCGTACTATGGGAGGGAGAATCCGGAAATAACAACCCGGACCCAACCGGACTGCCCGACGCCGAACATTCTGACATAATTGGTGGTTCTACCAACGAAGTAACATCTTCAGCCCACGTAATAATGGAGGTCATTGCCCCGTGGACAGAACCATTCCTAGCCTACCTAACTAGGATGGAACTTCCCGAGGACCAAAACGAGGCCCGCTGCATAGTGCGGCGATCTAAAGCCTATAAGGTCCATGAGGGAGAGCTTTACAAGAAAAGCACAACCGGAGTCCTTCAAAGGTGTATCTCCGAAGAGGAAGGGCGGAACCTTCTGGCTGAAATTCATGCCGGACTCGGCGGGCACCATGCCGCAGCCCGGGCCCTTGTAGGCAAGGCCTTCCGTATAGGATTTTATTGGCCGACGGCCCGGGCAGATGCTCAGGACTTAGTCCAACGATGCGTCGGTTGCCAGCTCTTTGCTAATCAAAGCCACATGCCACCCACCGCCCTCAAAACTATACCCATCACCTGGCCCTTCGCGGTCTGGGGGCTTGACATGGTTGGACCCCTTAAAGGAGTAACCCACAAGAAGAAATACCTACTGGTCATGGTGGATAAATTCACCAAATGGATAGAGGCCAAACCTGTTAAGACGGTCGAATCCGGACCGGTGATAGACTTCATATCAGGGGTTGTACACCGTTACGGCGTCCCCCATAGCATCATCACTGATAACGGCACGAACTTTACGGCTGACGAGGTCAAACTCTAGTGCAAAAACATGGGCATCAAGCTCGACTATGCTTCAGTCTATCACCCTCAAACTAACGGTCAAGTCGAGCGAGCAAATGGTCTAATCATGAGCGGCATCAAATCCAGATTAGTGCGGTCCCTCAAGGAATCTAACACGCACTGGGTAGAGGAGCTCGACTCCGTACTTTGGGGGCTGCGGACCACACCAAATCGCACCACCGGATTTACACCATTCTTTATGGTATACGACGCAGATGGAGTTCTGCCCTGTGACATAATTCATGACTCACCTCGCGTGCGCATGTACGAAGAAAGAGAAGCCGAGCTCGATCGGCAGGACAGTTTGGACGCATTGGAGGAGGAGCAGGACGTGGCAAAAGCCCGTTCCGCATTTTATCATCAACAAGCTCGAAGATATCAAAGCAGAGAAGTACGGGCCAAAACTTACAACGTTGGCGAGTTAGTTCTACGCCTGCCGAACAAGAAAAAGGACAAACTCAAGCCCAAATGGGAAGGTCCCTTTATCATCGACCAAGTCCTGACCAGTGGTGCGTACCGTCTGCGAGATGCATCGGATAACCGACTCGAGCCGAACCCATGGAACGCAGCCGTCTCCGAAGATTCTACACCTAGCACCGGATTCTGAGTTCGTCTCCTTCCCCCGTCTACATTTTACATATTAGTTGTCTTCTGTTTCTCTCCTTCTCCCTCCTTTTCTATTGCAGCCTTTGAAAGCTTGTTCGCGCATCATTCACAAACACTTGACGTGCTATCCGCGCTCATTATACCTGGGGGCTTCTTTAATAGAAGTTTATTTGTACGGGCTTCATGCCCAACACATGTGTCACACTTCCGCATGTACCTTTTATTCACCAATTATATGCATCGATATGACTTAAGTTTTGGCCAAGCTGGGTTGCCTGGCTCCTGTGCTTACCCCTACGTTCCGGATTGTTCGGCTAGGCGGTAAAGGGAGCACCTGTGCGATTGTTACTGCCAGGTCAGCCGGATGTGTACCTCAGACTGGGTGAAGCCGAAAGCTAGTGTTCTTAAGAGAATATTCGGTCGGTGAACTAAAAGACGATTTCTTACCTATTTATTCATTTGCCCCCAGATGTTTTTCTGCTCTTTTCGCAGTCCGGACATGCACTTTAGGGCATGCCTCCCAGGGAAAGGAACCCCTAATGGAACTATTCTCCCTGGAAGATGTTTCTTACTAACCATGTAATATAACATAACTAGTTGGGCACTTGTCTGATAAAGCACTAATGACCCCTACGCCTGGTCTCCACGCATGCCCCGGTTCTTACATAACCGTGAGGGTATTCGGATACACTCTGGACTATTGGGTCCCGAGGTTGAAGCGAAAAGGTCCGCTATGACAAACGATCTACAATTCGGCTAAGAGGCATTTTACATGTCATCTTTAATTACATAGTCAATCCGACTTATTGTATTCCTCTTCAATGCCATCTAATAGGCTGTCTAGTTTACAGTCCTGCAGGGAATACTTTGCGGCCAACTCTACTTGGCCGTACACTAAGCTCACAGGGATCTCCTTCCCATCAGGCCCCGCAGGTCCGACCTCGGCCATGTGGTTTGGGTCAGCCTTCATGTACCGCGTCTTCACCATGGCCCAGGCTTCCCTGGCGCCCTGACGGCAAGCCGATATCTTCCATAATCGGAAGCGCCGCCATGCTCCTTGAAGCCTCTCTGCAAGCTCTCTAAGGCCTTCGGGCGGGGAGAGAGATGGCCACAAGGCCTGGGCGACGCCTTTCATCACCTGCCGAACTCGTTCGTGCAGTTGTAAGAGCTCGGGAAGGTCACCCATAGAACCGGGCATTTCCTTTGCAAGACGGCATGTGAGCATACCTACAGATATAACTCTGTTAGTCGACTTCCTCGCCAAACTCTTTTTTTCAAAGGTTCGTTCAAGCACTTACTAAAAATGCCGCGTCGAAGCCGCCGATTCTCCTTAACGGAGTCAGACAGCTGGGCACGAACATCCTTTAGTTCCTCACCCAGCCGGGTGTTGGCATCTTAGAGATTATTTTTCTCTTGCCTCACCCTTGTAAGCACATTCTCGCCGGCCTTTAACCGGCGCATGAGATGTTGCTTGTCTGGATCTATCCCGGTGCCATATGCAATATTATTGTCAGACTTCTACACACGCCGCACTTCACAAATTACTTATCTTTTGAAGCATATATTACCAAAGGGGGTCTCTTTGGCTTCCCCCGCTGTGGCTAGTGCGGCCTCAAGTTGGGCCTTGCACTCCTCTAGCTCCTGGGACATTTGGGTATTCTTTTCTGTAAGATCCTGCACAATAAATGATCCTTAAATCAGTTATTCTAACTATTTCAAGTCTCAGGGGCTACTGGCACATATAACTGTCAAATTTTCTCACCCGTGTGTCTTTTACATACTGCTCCGTGGCTCTGGCTAGACCATTTTGAGCACCACGGAGGTGCGCATCTCCCGAATTAAAGGCATCCAATGCCTCTGGGGAGAAACATGCATCGCGAAGGACTGTCCGGCGTCGCCTGTGATTCATGGCACTCTCCACCTCGGAATTGGTGGCAGATAACCTGTCGGCATCCTCTGTCGGAGGAGCATCCGACGCACGCCTCGTGTTTGTCTCCGCTTCTAGACCTGGCTTTGGAGCCTGGCGAGCGGCGGATTGATTGGCAACCTCTCTGGATACAGTCCGGCGAGCGCCCTTCTTCCTGAAAAAGCACGAGCATTAGTATGTCTCCCAGGAATAAAGCCTGGGAGTAAGGTGGCACGCCATACCGTTGCGCCGGAGTTTCGATCCGGACTACACTTCTTTTTAGCCTGCTGGGCCGTGCTACCCCTTGTTGGCTAGCCGCCGCGGGATCGTCCTTCTGCCTCAAGGGCGCCCCCTGCGAAACGCCATCGGTATACGGTGATCAAAAATAAGCATGGATGGGTCATTTTCAATGTATTTGGACTTTAGTCTCAATTACCTGTGAGGCTAGAAGTATTCCGGGGTAATCAGCCGTAATGGCGACCAACGCATTATCGATGCTCAGTTGGTGAAATACCCCATCAATCAGATCCACTGATATGTCCGGATCCTCTTGGGAGGTCAGATCGAGGAACAGTTCCGGATCCTCGGGTTGTGGAGGCGGGCTGTTTATGTCCTTTACGGCCCGGCGCAGTTCCTGCATCGAAATCACAAAATGAGATACTTGACTATGGGAATATGGATCGGATAGGCAAAAAGAAATGTCCGCTTACCCAGCTCGGAGGATTGTGCATAGAAAATCCATTCTGTGAATTGACGCGGAGAAATTCCTCCTCTTCTCCCTTGTATAACACGGACAAGATCTTCACCAAATCAGCCACCGATCCCGGCCCCTTACGGCCGCAGCGGGTGGCATCATCCTCCCCGTTGAAATCCCACATGGGGTGGCCCCTATACTGGAGCGGCTGCACCCCCCGCATAATGCATGTGGCCATGACCCCGATCATGGTCAGTCCGGAATGAGCCAACAACCTTATTCGGCTCATCAGGTAAAGGACGTCCCTGTCATTTTCCTTCTGAGGGTTCCGTGGACGCCAGCTTAGGCGTTTCTTCAAAGGAGCGTTATTGAACTCAGGAAGGCCGATCCGAACAGGGTCCGGCAGGGGGACATCTTCTATATAAAACCACTCCGAAGGCTAGTCTTCGGACGCCTTCTTCGGGGTTCCGGATAGATATCCGGTCCCGGCGATGCGCCATAGTTCGGCTCCGCCCACTTGATATATTGACCCCTCTTGAGAACGGGGCACAAGGCAGAACAACTTCTTCCACAGTGCAAAATGAGCCTCGATGCCCAAAAACAGCTCGCAAATGGCCACGAAGCCCGCTATATGCATAATAGAGGCAGGCGTAAGGTTGTGCAACTGGAGGCCGTAGAACTCTAGGAGCCCCCGGAGAAACGGATGAATTGGAAATCCGAGCCCTCTTATCAAATAAGAGACAAGGCAAACCCGCTCGCCTTTGGAGGGGCTGGGGATGCTCTCCGCTTGCTTTCCGCCCACATAGGTGGTAAGTCCGGCTCGAACCGGAACCATGAAGGCTGGGGGAAGAAATCCCTTGGTTTGGAGCGTCACTAACTTGCTGTGCGGGACGGAGCATCTCTCCCAATCTCCAGGCTTGGGGTTGGAAGGGCGAGAGGAAGAGCCGCGTCGACTGTCCATGATGGAGTGGATTTCTGTCAGATACGCTCTGATGAATGCTCGCGAAGGGAGGATTGTGTGATTCGGATCTAGATCCCCGTCTCTTTTATAGGCAGCTCATTTGCACGGCTAGGGGGGTATAATGCAAAAATTCCCTGGCTTTTCGCATTCGTTCGACACGTGGAAGAGGGCCATTATTGGGCGTAGGAGCCGAGGAGCGCAATATTTACAAGAAGCCAGATGCTATTCAAGCAGGTACGCAGGATTTGGAGAAGAACCCACCTTGTAATGCCGAAGACAATCTATGCGCCGGACTCATCGTCATTGAAGCCTGGTTCGGGGGCTACTGAGGGAGTCCTGGATTAGGGGGTGTCCGGATAGCCGAACTATCACCTTTGGCCGGACTCCTGGACTATGAAGATACAAGATTGAAGACTTCGTCTCGTGTCCGGATGGGACTTTCCTTGGCATGGAAGGCAAGCTTGGCGATACGGATATGTAGATCTCCTACCATTGTAACCGACTCTATGTAACCCTAACCCTCTTCAGTGCCTATATAAACCGGAGGGTTTTAGTCCGTAGGACGAACAACAATCATACCATAGGCTAGCTTCTAGGGTTTAGCCTCTCTGATCTCGTGGTAGATCTACTCTTGTACTACCCATATCATCAATATTAATCAAGCAGGAGTAGGGTTTTACCTCCATCGAGAGGGCCCGAACCTGGGTAAAAACATCATGTCCCTTGTCTCCTGTTACCATCCGCCTAGACGCATAGTTCGGGACCCCCTACCCAAGATCCGCCCGTTTTGACACCGACACTCCTCAATCTCTCTCAAACTTTATTGGTCAGTTTGGTTCGTGACCTGACCCTCATGCGTTGATGGCCAGTACTGCCTGGTGTGGACATGAGATGTAAAATATTTTTGCCTGGCCAGGCTTGTGTGGTGCTGAAGCGTTTGGTTCATGCCTGGGCCAGGCAAAGCATCAACGTCCCATCAATCAATCCATGCATCAATTATTTAATGCTAATATCCATCCATGTTGCTGTTTTCCTCGTGGCCGCACGACCAGGCACGGCCAGACGTTTGAAATCAGTCGCTTGGGCCAGGCTACTTGCAGTGTCTGGAGTTTAGCCAGGCTAATTAAAGTGCAAGGGAACCAGCCCAGGTGGGCTTTCTTTTTCACAGGGTAGCAACCAAACAAGCGTGCATGAAATCGAGCCACAACCCTAGGCCACGCAAAAGATGCTCATGATGCAAGCCAAACTGGCCTTATATCCCCTGGTTCACACATACACATGTCTCGCTCGCGCTATACATATAGACCCATCCAACACTCTCCGCCCTTGTTCTCTCTCCATGTGACACGCACCCCCCCTAAGTACCATAATCCATCACTCCATCATAGGCTCTGTTTGGATCCATGGGTTAGAGTTAGTTTGGAGTCAACTAACCCAAAAAGATCCAAACAGGAGGGTTAGTTTTGGTTAGATGCATCTAACCCATCCAAAAAAACTAACCCATCTAAGAGGTGCTTATTTGGGTTAGTTCTTCTCGGGACCACTAATAAACACTTTTTTCTCTCGCTCTCCCTGCAGTAGATCCCTCCCCACTTCCTCGAAGCTTCTCGTCCTCTCCCTCCCTCCCTCTCGCACCGCCCGTGAAGGTGCCTCGCCGTATCCGCGCTCCATATAACCCTGGCATCCAAACACCTCTTTACTTAGAGTTAGTTCAGGGTTAGTTTAGGGTTAGAATCTAACTCTAACCTCTAACTGAATTAGAGTATCCAAACAGGGCCATAGGTGCAAGACCCCCCTCCTAAGTATGATTATCTCTTACTAGCCATCAGGAACACACGTATTGTCTCCTTCCATCCATACGTCTATCTCGATATCTCTTGGGGCATCTTCTATCGTGCACACACCTTGTCACTCGATCTCCCACCCATGTAGTCCCATCACGATCTCCAGGAGATCTCTCTATGACAAACATACACTCTCTCCTCCCCATGTCTGCATTTTCTCCGTACGTCTCTCTCGACCTCTCTCCCTTGTTTGTCAGACCCCTCTTGGCCACGTGCGAGGGGTCTTCCTCTCTCGGTTCCAAACAACCACACACTATCTCCTCACCTTGCCTCCGTTGTCGAAGATGCATGTGTGATATGTTTGCATAAGACACACACACTTTTTCTCCACTTTTATCGTGTGTTGTCCTTGTCTCTTTCACACACGCACACACACTTTTTTCACTCTCTCTCTCTCACGTTAGGGACTCTGTCACATCCATAAGCATATGGATGTTTTGAAAAGTCAAACATCAGAAAAGTTTGACCAGGTATATGTGGAGAAAAACATTTACATCTGGAACGATCATTAGATTCATCACAACATGTACTTACTTCATACTATCATTTATCTTTGGTATTGCAGATATAAGTAATTTGTTTATAAACTTGGTCAAAGTTTCAAAAGTTTGACTTAAAAAAATGTTGTAACTACATTATCGAACGGAGGGAGTAGCTCTTTCTCTCTCTCTCTCTCTTCTATCTCTCATGGGCCTCCCCTCTCACTCGAACTCTCTATACCGATGTATTATACGCTCACTGTGTCAGCGTATAGCTCTGTATATTGTTTAGTTGACCGGTCAACCAATCCACATGCTGCATTGTCAGCTCGTGTTCTGTATCTTGGTGTGCTGGCCCATGTGGCAGTGGGTGAAAATAAGTAAACTAGAGGCCCATCTAACACGCGGTGAAGGAAACAAAGTTGAAACCACTCAGGGTAGCACCCCGCACACTAGTAAATTGAGTGCGCATTGAGGACAAACTTCTTGCGCGCGAAGGACGCACTCGCGCACAATTCACCACTACGCGGCGGCATGCATAGAAGGACGCACTCACGCACACCCAGCACACAACACACACTAGCACACGTGTACACCGGCGTCGCCGCCGGTTGAGATGGACGGCGAGGCAGCCAAGAAGCGGAGGCCGCTTGAGCCAAATCCGCATCCGGCGAGCCTGGACTTCATCAGCAGCCTCCCCGACAACATGCTGCTCGTCATCATCGGCCTCCTCCCCACCAAATCTGCCCTGCGGACCGCCCTTCTCTCCCGGCGGTGGCGCCCCCTCTGGCGCTGTGTCCCCGTCAACCTCACCGTCGACAGCTGCCTCTGCGACGGGGATTGCAAACGCATGGCCGCAGTCTCCAAGATCCTTTCATCGAACCCTGGGCCAGCCAGACGCCTGGACATCCGCATGTTCAGTACCAACTGCAAGGTCCAACCCAAGTTCGACGAGTGGTTCTTATCCCCCGCCCTAGATCATCTCGAGGAGCTCAGCTTTGAAGCTGGACGATGTCGCTCTCTACCGCCGTCCGCGCTCCGCCTCACGCCAACGCTGCACCGCGCCAGCTTCAGCTCCTGCTATCTTCCCTAGATTAATGCCGCCCGCCCTTCTTCTCCCTCAACTCAAGCAGCTCGACCTCTTCGACGTTGTCATCTCGAAGAAAGCTATGGAGCACCTGCTACGCATGCTGTACCGCGCTCGAGTAGCTTCGTCTTAAGCAGATCCACGAGTTCATTAGCCTCCACATCGCCTCGACGAATCTCCGATGGATTTATTTGTCTTGCTGGCCCCGCAACAAGACATCAATTGAGAAGAGATCACTCCAGCTGTTCCATGTTATGGTCATTGAGAATGCGTCTTTCCTTGAGAGATTGCTTGTATCGGATCTAGAAGGTCCAACAAAAATCAGGGTCATTGACACGCCGAAATTGACAGCGTCGGTGTACTCGTCTGCCAAATTCTCTGAACTCTTTATTGGATCTGTAATCGTTCAGGTACAACACTCATCTTGTTCTCCGTCTTCTTGAAATTCACATTTTTAAATTTCTTCTTGATGTATTTACGATCGTCTTCCAGAAAATGATTCTCACAAGCTTGACCCAGTCCACGCGCACAGTGAAGATCTTAGCACTAAAATCTATCGGCCCCAATCTGGATCAAGTTGTTGGATTCCTTACATGCTTTCCATGCACAGAGAAGCTACTCATCGAGGTGAAACTTCTTTCCTATTAGTAAACGGTAATCACAACGTAGCTCAATTTTTTCGTAATTTTCCCAAATTACGATAACAAGTGTAGTGTTCAAAACTACATCTACGCACTCCACCAAAAGAAATGTTTTTAGTATTTTTTCTCACGTGATCACCTGCATCATTTTTATGCTGTACTACTATAGTAGCCTAGGCTAGTCATAGTGGAAAGTAACTTAGACTACTCCAGTAACTCTATGGTTACCCTAAGGGCAAGTACTACCTCCGTCCTGGTTTACTCTTCCAATTTTGTAGTATCAAAATTTGACCATAGATTTAACTGACAAAATGTTAATGCATGTCACTAAGAACTATATCGTTGGATTCGTATTTACACATAATTTCAAATGGTGTGATTTTTAGTGACATGCATTGGAATTTTCTTAGGTAATTCTATGGTCAAAATTTTATACTAAATACGAGGTAGTATTCCCTCCGTCCCAAAATTCTTGTCTTACATTTGTTTAGATACGGATGTATCTAACACTAAAATGTAACTAGATACATCCGTATTTAGACAAATTTAAGACAAGAATGTTGGGACGGAGGGAGTACAAAAGTGGGCTATGTAGGCCAAAACATGTGCCAAATTCACTTGTGATGCATTTGGCATCGATGCCCCTCCATTGCTCACCTAGTGCCCCAATCTGGATCACCTACTTTGCTCCGGTGCCAAATTAACTCACGCAATGAAAAAACACTGCGTGGGAGAGAGAGAGGACTGAGGCAATAAAAAACACTTGTTTGGGAGAGTGAGAGGCTGGTGTAGTTGGTTTGATTGATTTGTTTATACATGTGGGTCTATGTGCACAGCGGTGCCAACTCTCTCACATCACGAGAGCGGTGCCAAAATCTTTTGATTTGACATTGATGCGTATTATGTGGCATACTTTTGCAAAATATGGCATCGACCACATACTGGAAGGCAACAAATGCTCAAGCTCTTCACGTGCTCCTAGTTAAATGAGAGGAAACAGAAAGAGAGAGAGAGAGAGAGAGAGAGAGAGAGAGAGAGTGAAAAAATATCACTAGCCAGCCAACCCTATCGTATGAGCGAATGATATTGGTACCTCTTGATGACACGGCAATCTTATGCAGCCAGCTGCTCTAATATGTTCTCTTCTTTTGCAAATAAAAAAAGACCCGAAAGTGAAAAATGTGCTGCACTATAACAATCTCATCGAATGCCTTGATCTCCATCTTACAGAAATTGATTTGATCGACTACCGAGGCAGCACATCTGAGATTAAATTGGCCAGGTTCTTTGTTCTGGAGGCAAGTGTGCTCAAGGTAATGAGGTTTGGTGTTCTCTGGCGCAACAATGAATGGCGTGCTGATTACCGCAAGCGTCTAAGCCTAAATGACAAAGTCTCCGCAGAAGCTGAATTTGTTTTTGAAACATCAAGTGGCCAGAGACTGGAAAACTTATTTGCCCATTAGTGACTTGTCAGGTGATAACCCACAAGTATAGGGGATCGCAACAATTTTCGAGGGTAGACTATTGAACCCAAATTTATTTATTCGACACAAGGGGAGCCAAAGAATATTCTCAAGTATTAGCAGCTGAGTTGTCAATTCAACCACACCTGGAAACTTAGTATCTGCAGCAAAGTGTTTAGTAGCAAAGTAATATGATAGTGGTGGTAATGGTAACAAAAGTAAAGACAACAAAGTAATGTTTTTGGTATTTTGTAGTGATTGTAACAGTAGCAACGGAAAAGTAAATAAGCGAGAACCAGTATATGGAAAACTCGTAGGCACCGGATTAGCGATGGATAATTATGTCGGATGCGGTTCGTCATGTAACAGTCATAACATAGGGTGACACAGAACTAGCTTCAGTTCATCAGTGTAATGTAGGCATGTAATCCGTATATAGTCATACATGCGTATGAAAAAGAACTTGCATGACATCTTTTGTCCTACCCTCCCGTGGCAGCGGGGTCCTATTGGAAACTAAGGGATATTAAGGCCTCCTTTTAATAGAGAACTGGAACAAAGCATTAGCACATAGTGAATACATGAACTCCTCAAACTATGGTCATCATCGGGAGTGGTCACGATTATTGTCACTTCGGGGTTGCCAGATCATAACACATAGTAGGTGACTATAGACTTGCAAGATAGGATCTAGAACACACATATGTTCATGAAAACATAATAGGTTCAGATCTGAAATCATGTCACTCAGGCCCTAGTGACAAGCATTAAGCATAGCAAAGTCATAGCAACATCAATCTCAGAACATAGTGGATACCAGGGATCAAACCCTAACAAAACTGACTCGATTACATGATAAATCTCATCCAACCCATCACCGTCCAGCAAGCCTAAGATGCAATTACTCACGCACAACGGTGAGCATCATGAAATTGGTGATGGAGGATGGTTGATGATGACGACGGCGATGAATCCCCCTCTCCGGAGCCCCGAACGGACTCTAGATCAGCCCTCCCGAGAGAGATTAGGGCTTGGTGGCGGCTCCGTATCATAAAACACGATGATTTCTTCTCTTTGATTTTTTTTCTCCCCGAAAGCCAATATATGGAGTTGGAGTTGGCGTCGGAGGGCCACCAGGGGCCCACGAGGTAGGGGGCGCGCCCAGGGGGAGGGGGCGCCCTCCACCCTCATGAGCAGGGTGTGGGCCCCCTGGTCTTCATCTTTTGTGAGATTTTTCTTTATTTTTTCTAAGGTGTTCCGTGGAGTTTCAGGACATTCTAAGGATTTTTATTTTCTGCACAAAAAACAACACCATGGCAGTTCTGCTGAAAACTACGTCAGTCCGGGTTAGTTCCATTCAAATCATACAAGTTAGAGTCCAAAATAAGGGCAAAAGTGTTTGGAAAAATAGATACGACGGAGACGTATCAACTCCCCCAAACTTAAACCCTTGCTTGTCCTCAAGCAATTCAGTTGACAAACTGAAAGAAAAAAGAAAAACTTTTACAAACTCTATTTGCTCTTGTTGTTGTAAACATGAAAAGCCAGCATTCAAGTTTCAGCAATTATTATGAACTAACCATACTCACAATAACACGTAGGTCTCACAATTACTCATATCAATAGCATAATCAGCTAGCGAGCCATAATAATAAAACTCGGATGACAACACTTTCTCAAAATAATCATAACATGATATAGCAAAATGGTATCTCGCTAGCCCTTTCTGAGACCGCAAAACATAAATGCAGAGCACCTTTAAAGATCAAGGACTGACTAAACATTGTAATTCATGGTAAAAGAGATCCAGTCAAGTCATACCCAATATAAACCAATAATAATGAATGCAAACAACAGTGTGCTCTCCAGCGGGTGCCTTTAAATAAGAAGGGTGATGACTCAACATAAAAGTAAATAGATAGGCCCTTCGCAGAGGGAAGCAGGGATTTGTAGAGGTGCCAGAGCCCGCTTTTGAAATAGAGATAAATTATATTTTGAGTGGCATACTTTCATTGTCAACATAACAACTAAAAGATGACGATATCTTCCATGCTAAACAGATTATAGGCGGTTCCCAAACAGAATGGTAAAGTTTATACTCCCCTTCCTCCACAAGCATCAATCCATGGCTTGCTCGAAACAACGAGGGCCTCCAACATTCAACGGGTCCCAAGGGGAGTTTTGTTTGCAATTATTTTGATTTAGTTTGCACGAGGCATGGGACTGGGCATCCCGAATACTAGCCATTTTCTCGTGAATGAGGAGCGGAGTCCACTCCTCTTGAGAATACCCGCCTAACACGGAAGATAAGGGTAGCTCTAGTTGACATATGAGCTATTCGAGCATGCAAAACAGAATGTTTATTTGAAGGTTTAGAGTTTGGCACATACAAATTTACTTGGAACGGCAGGTAAATACCGCATATAGGTAGGTATAGTGGACTCATATGGAATAACTTTGGGGTTTAAGGAGTTTGGATGCACAAGCAGTATTCCCGCTTAGTACAGGTGAAGGCTACCAAAAGACTAGGAAGCGACCAACTGAGAGAGCGACAACAGTCGTAAACATGCATTAAAATTAATTCACACCGAGTACAAGCATGAGTAGGATATAGTCCACCATGAACATAAATATCGTGAAGGCTATGTTGATTTGATTCAACTACATGCGTGAACATGTGCCAAGTCGAGTCACTCAATACATTTAAAGGAGGATACCACCACATCATACCACATCATAATCATTCTAATGGCATGTTGGCACGCAAGGTAAACCATTATAACTCATAGCTAATCAAGCATGGCACAAGCAACTATATTCTCTAAATGTCATTGCAAATATGTTTACTTCATAATAGCTGAATCAAGAACGATGAATCATCATATTTACAAAAACAAGAGAGGTCGAGTTCATACCAGCTTTTCTCTTCCCAATAAGTCCATCATATATCATCATTATTGCCTTTCACTTGCACGACCGAACGGTGTGTATAATAATAAGAGTGCACGTGCATTGGACTAAGCTGGAATCTGCAAGCATTCAACTCAAGAGAGAAGACAAGTAATATGGGCTCTAAGTTAAATAAACAATCATGCATATAAGAGCCACTAAGCATTTTCAATATTGTCTTCTCGACCCCCAAAGGAAGGAAAATAAATAAAAACTATTTACACGGGAAAGCTCCCAACAAGTAAAAGAAGAACGGGAAATAGTTTTGGGTTTTCTTTTTAATTCTACTACAAGCATGAAAAGTAAACTCACTAATTTTTTTCTTTTTTCTTAAGGTTTATCAAACACACAAGAAGAAAGCAGGAAAAAGAAATTAAACTAGCATGGATATTACAGTGAAAAAGAATGAGCATCGACATCTAGCAATGAGTGTGTGTGTGAACATAAATGTAATGTCGATGGGAAATACGTACTCCCCCAAGCTTAGGCTTTTGGCCTAAGTTGGTCTATTGCCAGGGATGGCCTGGCGGATACCCGTAGGTGTAGCTGGGGTCACACTGTGACGGAGAGGACTCTGACTGCCACTGGCTAGCAGCCTCCTCTGGATCCCAAGAATAAACAGATAGTCATGGAGGCTCATCTTGTGGCTCCGGCTCCGGGGCTGGTGCAGGGTTCCGATAGGCTTGAACAGCCGACCACGAAATGATGTGAGGTTCTGCAAACAAGTTAAACAAAGAAGGAGCAGTCAAGGTAATAGTCTCAGGGTGATGTTTATCAAAGTATAATTTATATTTGAGCTCCCCATCGTGACTCTTAACAAGGAAATCATGCGCTATCATACTCTTGTAATCTAAACAAGCAAGGGACAGTGCCGTTTCTTCTTTTTCCTCATGCCTAATAGGCATTTCAAAATGTTCAGCTAGGCGTGAAGCATAAATGCCTCCAAAGATGGGGCCCTTAGTACGGTTAAGACTTAACCGTCTAGCAACAATTCTACCCATACTAACAAAGTTATTGCGATATAAACCATGGAGCAAAATAATAATATCAGGAATACTAAGGTTCCCACAGTTCCCACATCCAATCAAGCAACGACTAGCAAATAGGGCAAAGTAGCGTAAAACAGGATAATGAATGCTAGTGATCCTTGCATCAGAAACCTTCCTGGTTTCTCCCACCGTGATAGTGTTAATAATAGCTTCTACTTCGTTACGGTGGGGTTCATCTAAGGTGCCCTCAAAGGGTAATCTGCTAACCTCGCAGAATTCAGCTAATGTCATCTCTTTAACAACATCATATAAATGAAACTCTACTGTTGGAGGTGATTTCTTAGGGAAAAAGTAGAAGTTTTGCACAAAAGTATTTGTGAGTAAGAGATACTGATGACGTTGGTCGTGGAGGAAGTTGGTGAGGCCGGCGTTCTCAACAAATAAATAGAAATCCTCATAAATCCTGGCTCTCCTCAAGAAGTCATCGAAGGGCCATTCACACGGCCGGACCTCCGCGGTGTGAGGCAAATTAAATTTGGGCTTCTCCTCTTCTTCCTTTTGTTTTTCCTTAGAGCTTCGGCTCGACGAGCCCCTCAAAAGTCTCTTCATTAATTCTGAAACAATCTGAAATTTTTAGTAACCTCAAATAAAAGTGAACCAACTTCAATAAAATTGACAGTAACAACTCCCACAAGTGCCTATAGCCTATATAAAACATTGGAACTACTTGGAACCATATAAATTTGACATGCAAGCTCAAGAACATGGTCACCTATGCAGCACAAATTTGCAATGACTAAAGCACTAGAACAAAAACTAATTGGACCAATGGAGGAGTCACATACAAAGGAACAATCTCCCGAAGCAGTTTTGCGAGAGGTGCTTTGAGCAAGGAGATCGAAAATCACAGCAACGGGGGCTGGAACTCGTGCTTGAGTTGGTTTTTCGTGTTTGTGTGAGGCAGAGCAAGAAGATGGGTGCAAAAATAAGTGGAGGAGGGCCACCATGGGCCCACGAGGCAGGGGGCGCGCCCAGGGGGGGTAGGGCGCGCCCTCCACCCTCGTGGCCAGGTGGCAGCTCCCCCCGTCGTAATTATTGCACAGTAAATTCTTAAATATTCCCGAAAAAATCATATTAAATTGGCATGGCATTCTGAGGACTTTTATTTTCGGGGTATTTTTATATTGCACAGATAAGTCAGGAAATATACAGAAAAATATTTCTTTTACTTTATTTCTACTAAATAACATGAAATATAAAGAGGGTACAGAAGGTTGTGCTTCTAGTTTCATCCATCTCATGCTCATCAAAATGAATCCACTAACAAGGTTGATCAAGTCTTGTTAACAAACTCATTCCGAATAATCACGGAACCGGAGAAATTTCGAATGGCACTAAGTTACCTCAACGGGGATATGAAAATCCCCAACAATAAGAATATCATACTTTTTCTTGACAGTAGGGAGAGGAAATTCGAAACCTCCAAATATAATCGATGGAACTTTTCCGATAGACTTGATACTATAAATTTGAGGTTGTTTCCTCGAAAAATGTACCGTGTGTCCATTGCCATTAACACAAAAAGTGACATTGCCTTTGGTGCAATCAATAACAGCCCCTGCATTATTAAGGAAAGGTCTTCCAAGAATAATAGACATACTATCATCCTCGGGAATATCAAGAATAACAAAGTCCGTTAAAATAGTAACATTTGCAACCACAGCAGGAACATCCTCACAAATACCGACATGTATAGCAGTTGATTTATCAGCCATTTGCTAAGATATTTGAGCAGGTGTCAACTTATTCAAGTCAAGTCTACGATATAAAGAGAGAGGCATAACACTGACACCGGCTCCAAGATCACATAAAGCAGTTTTAACATAACTTCTTTTAATGGAGCATGGTATAGTAGGCACTCTGGGATCTCCAAGTTTCTTTGGTATTCCACCCTTAAAAGTGTAATTAGCAAGCATGGTGGAAATTTCAGCTTCATGTATCTTTCTTTTATTAGTAATAATATCCTTCATATACTTAGCATAAGGCACATCAGTTAATCGCATACGTAAAAAGATAGGTCTAATCATTTCAGCAAAGCGCTCAAAATCCTCATCATCCTTTTTCTTGGATGGTTTCAGAGGAAAATGCATGGGTTTCTGAACCCATGGTTCCCTTTCTTTACCGTGTTTCCTAGCAACAAAATCTATTTTATCATAACGTTGATTCTTTGATTGTGGGTTATCAAGATCAACAGCAGGTTCAACTTCTACATCATTATTATTACTAGGTTGAGCATCAACATGAACATTATCATTAACATTTTCACTAGGTTCATGTTCATCACCTGATTGTGTTTCAGCATCAGAAATAGAGATATCATTTGGATTCTCAGGTGGTTCAGCAATGGGTTCACTAGAAGTTTGCAAAGTCCTATCATTTTTCTTTTTCTTCCTCTTGGAAGAGCTAGGTACATCAATATTATTTCTCTGAGAATCTTGCTCGATTCTCTTAGGGTGGCCTTCAGGATACAAAGGTTCCTGAGTCATTCTACTAGTTCTAGTAGCCACTCTAACAACATAATCATTTTTCTTACTATTCATTTCATCAAGTACTTCTTTCTGAGCTTTAAGTACTTGTTCTACTTGAGTGGTAACCATAGAAGCATGCTTGCTAACAAGTTTAAGTTCACCTCTAATATCAGCCATATAATCACCCAAGCGTTTAATCATAAAGGTATTCTGTTTTAATTGTCTACCAAAATAAGCATTAAAGTCATCTTGCTTAAACATAAAGTCGTCAAACTCATCCAAGCTCTGGCTAGCAATTTTAGTAGGAGGGACTTCAGCTTTATCATATCTATAGAGAGAATTTACCTTTACTACCTGTGTCGGGATATCGGGAGGTTCTTCATTAAATAAGTAATTGAGACCATATACTTCTTCAACAGGTGGTAAATTAAGACCATGTATTTATTCGATTGGAGGTAAATTCTTAACATCTTCAGCTTTAATACCTTTTTCTTTCATATATTTCTTTGCCTCTTGCATATCTTCGGGGCTGAGAAATAGAACACCTCTCTTCTTCGGAGTTGGTTTAGAAATAGGCTCAGGAACTGGCTGAGGAGGTGGTTCAGGAGGTGCCCAATTATTTTCATTTGCCAACATATTATTCAATAGAATTTCAGCGTCATCCGGTGTTCTTTCCCTGAAAAGAGAACCAGCACAACTATCCAGGTAATCTCTGGAAGCATCAGTTAGTCCATTATAAAAGATATCAAATATTTCAGGTTTCTTAAGAGGATGATCAGCCAAAGCATTAAGTAACTTGAGAAGCCTCCCCCAAGCTTGTGGGAGACTCTCTTCTTCAATTTGCACAAAGTTGTATATTTCCCTCAAAGCAGCTTGTTTCTTATGAGCAGGGAAATATTTAGCAGAGAAGTAATAAATCATATCCTGGGAACTTTGCACACAACCAGGATCAAGAGAATTATACCATATCTTAGCATCACCCTTTAATGAGAACGAAAATATCTTAAGTAAATAAAGGTAGCGCGATCTCTCATTATTAGTAAACAGGGCAGCTATATCATTTAACTTAGTAAGATGTGCCACAACAGTTTCAGATTCATAGCCATAAAAAGGACCAGATTCAACCAAAGTAATTATATCTGGATCAATAGAAAAATCATAATAATCAATATCGGGAACACAGATAGGTGAAGTAGCAAAAGCAGGGTCGGGTCTCATTCTATCTCTAAGAGATTCTTTACTCCATTTAACTAGCAACCTCTTAAGTTCATATCTATCCTGGCAAGCAAAAATAGCTGCAGAAGCTTCTGCATCAAAAAGATAACCCTCAGGAATAGCAGGCATAGGTTCATCATCACTAACATCATCGTCTTTAGGTTCAATAATTTCTCTTTCTCTAGACCTAGCAATTTGCTCATCAAGAAATTCACCAAGTGGCACAGTAGTATCAAGCATAGAAGTAGTTTCATCATAAGTATCATGCATAGCAGAAGTGGCATCATCGATAACATGCGACATATCAGAATCAATAGCAGTAGTAGGTTTAGGTGTCGCAAACTTACTCATAACAGAAGGAGAATCTAGTGCAAGGCTAGATGGCAGTCCCTTACCTCCCCTCGTAGTTGAGGGCAAAATAGTAGTTTGATCATCTTTCAAGTTCTTCATAGTGTCTAGCAGATAAAAATCCCAAGTGACTCAAAGAATAGAGTTATGCTCCCCGACAACGGCGCCAGAAATTAGTCTTGATAACCCACAAGTATAGGGGATCGCAACATTTTTCGAGGGTAGAGTATTCAACCCAAATTTATTGATTCGACACAAGGGGAGCCAAAGAATATTCTCAAGTATTAGCAGCTGAGTTGTCAATTCAACCACACCTGGAAACTTAGTATCTGCAGCAAAATGTTTAGTAGCAAAGTAATATGATAGTGGTGGTAATGGTAACAAAAGTAAAGACAACAAAAGTAATGTTTTTGGTATTTTGTAGTGATTGTAACAGTAGCAACGGAAAAGTAAATAAGCAGAACCAGTATATGGAAAACTCGTAGGCACCGGATTAGCGATGGATAATTAGGCCGAATGCGGTTCGTCATGTAATAGTCATAACATAGGGTGACACAGAACTAGCTTCAGTTCATCAATGTAATGTAGGCATGTATTCCGTATATAGTCATACATGCTTATGGAAAAGAACTTGCATGACATCTTTTGTCCTACCCTCATGTTGCAGCGGGGTCCTATTGGAAACTAAGGGATATTAAGGCCTCCTTTTAATAGAGAACCGTAACAAAGCATTAGCACATAGTGAATACATGAACTCCTCGAACTATGGTCATCACCGGGAGTGGTCCCGATTATTGTCACTTCGGAGTTGCCGGATCATAACACATAGTAAGTGACTATAGACTTGCAAGATAGGATCTAGAACACACATATATTCATGAAAACATAATAGGTTCAGATCTGAAATCATGGCACTCGGGCCCTAGTGACAAGCATTAAGCATAGCAAAGTCATAGCAACATCAATCTCAGAACATAGTGGATACTAGGGATCAAACCCTAACAAAACTGAATCGATTACATGATAAATCTCATCCAACCCATCACCGTCCAGCAAGCCTACGATGCAATTACTCACCCACGATGGTGAGCATCATGAAATTGGTGATGGAGGATGGTTGATGATGACGACGGCGACGAATCCCCCTCTCCGGAGCCCCGAACGGACTCCAGCTCAGCCCTCCCGAGAGAGATTAGGGCTTGGCGGCGGCTCCGTATCGTAAAAGGCGATGATTTCTTCTCTCTGATTTTTTTCTCCCCGAAAGCCAATATATGGAGTTGGAGTTGGCGTCGGAGGGCCACCAGGGGGCCCACGAGGTAGGGGGCGCGCCCAGGGGGGCGCCCTCCACCCTCGTGAGCAGGGTGTGGGCCCCCTGGTCTTCATCTTTTGCGAGGATTTTTCTTTATTTTTTCTAAGGTGTTCCGTAGAGTTTCAGGACATTCCGAGGATTTTTATTTTTTGCACAAAAAACAACACCATGGCAGTTCTGCTGAAAACAGCGTCAGTCCGGGTTAGTTCCATTCAAATCATACAAGTTAGAGTCCAAAACAAGGGTAAAAGTGTTTGGAAAAGTAGATACGACGGAGACGTATCATCAGGGCGGTGGATTTTAGTTGGTACGATAACGCTGCATCCACCTAAAGTAACAAAAGTTCTTACGTAAACTTCCTAGTAATTCCCTCTTCCAAGGTGCAGCATTACTCCTAACATTTGTAATATCAGTTTGAAACTTGTAATATTGTCGTGTCCTATTCCTGCGTTTTCAAAATCATGCGAATCAAACGTGTCCTGAGTTGGTGATGATGTTGTGCCTCCCATCTTTCACCAATAGTCGTCAGATCTAGATCTGACGCATACAAACCAAGCTTCTCCATTTTTGCAAAAAGATGCCCGCACTTGTTCCCTATTTACAAACAACTCCTTGTCTCTCACAATCAGCCTTATCTCCTCCCCACCACATCTAGAAGGCCATGGAAAAATCTAGCGCGATGGCCGCTGCCGGAGCCGTCCACCCCCAATCTTGGTGTTCCGTGCAATGCACGGGCATCTACGCACGGGAAATTATGTTGAACAGGGCTAGTTGTAAGCAGGCTAGCTCTACAGCCATGATGATAGTGACTGCAGACAGTGAGGCTGACTATGGTATGCCGAACACGACACCTATACTTAGGTGTCATCTCCGGCGCAGGGTCTTGTCACTTCACTGTGACGAGCAGCACGTAATAATTTGACCAACGGGTAGTACAGTGCTAGTACTCCTAGGAGTACTACATTGGTAGTACTACTACTAGTACTAGTAGCACCACCGTCTGGATTTAGGAGTACTACCACGTCCATCTGGATTTTAGTATTTGACTAGCAATATCTAGTAATGCATGTCACAAAAAATGTATTACTCCCTCTGTAAATAAATACATGGTGTTTTATTCCTATCGGCGAGAGAACTTAATGTTTTCTTGCTAACTAGAGTATTAATAGGATTACATGCAATGAACTAAACACTGCATGTCATCTTTGGTAGTCTCAAGTCATTGAAAGCATGCACGGCCCACATCTCTCATTGGTTGATATGTCACGAAATAAGAAACAAGGAGGGAGTTAATGCACCGTGCCTAAGTGTTTTGGGATTATTTGGTTTTCGTAATGTGACTTACACAACATTTTTGTTTACATGCATTAACATTTTATTAGTTAAAGCAAAGGTCAAAACTTGGCGCAAAATGCAAAGGGGACCAATAAACCAGTAAACATCAAACTTCTCTCGTTTAGCCCCAACCAGAGGTCCGGTGAGATGACTATACTGCACCGGCATGGAGGGGGGCGCAACTTCATTGATTTACGACAACTGCCTTTGGGTGAATGACACGTGGGCCCAGGGGGTGGCTGGCCCACCTATCATACAGCCAAAGGCAGGTGCAGTAGAGGGCCGAGGAGTAGTACGAAATCCTACGCACCTACGCACGCTAACCAAGGGCAAGAGTGTTCACTCGAATAGCAAAATCAGTTGACTACTACTACCTCCGTCCTGTTTATTAGTCTCCTTTATAATTTGTGCTAAATTTTGACCAAAGATTTAACTAACAAAATGTTGATGCATGTTAACAAAAATTATATTTTTGGATTCGTATTTGAACATAATTTTCAGTGATATAATTTTTAGTAACATGCGTAAACATTTTGCTAGTTAAATCTGTGGTCAAAATTTGAGACGGATTACAATGGGGACCAATAAACCAGGACGGAGTTAGTAGAAGCTCAGCTAGACCCATGGAGGCGATGAGCGCGAGCATCAGTCGGCTGTGCCAGATGGTCCACGACACCGGCCTGCGGCCCAGCAATGAGGAACGTCTCCAGGTAGTATTGCTTGAGGCCGGCAGGGCGAGGGGCCGCTTAGACGACAGCTTCGTCTCCTTGTTCGACGAGGTCCTCGTCGGTTTCCTCGACAAGTTCACCGTTGTCAAGAAGCTCGTGGACGACTTTGACGTAAGCCTCCAGCCGACGTGCCCAGGCTCTGCGATGCCCGCCACCCTCAATGGACACTATGGTGACAACCTCTTCGACCCACTGGTGGCCCTGCGACTGCCCGCCGTCGCGCCGGAGAATGTCCACCTCGAGGTCACGCTCGCCGCGCAGCGCCTGGCGCAGCAAGACATCATCGACATAATCACCCATGTCTACGCGCATGCAAGAGGAGGACGATAGGACACTGGCCTTCTTGGACCGCAGGGCAACCTTGGACGATACTGTTCAGAAGCACGTTGAGCTCGCCGCCAACGCCGCTGCTCCTCACACGTCGGTTGGTGACCCGGCGCACTAGGGCGTGAGGATGTCGTTGATGGATCCGTATGTATTTTTATCTTTCCGTCAAATCCATGTAGTAGTATATGATACTACAGTAATTATCTTACTTTTCGTATGAACTTCATAATTTTCGTACGTACTCCATGCATGAACGGTGCCAGAACCAAACTTCTCATTACTCTAGGCAAAATCATTATTTTCTATCTATCGATCACGCCATGGAGCAGAACCAAATTTTACAAGTTACGAGTTCAAAAGGAAAAGCCTGCCGTGTTCACGTCACACCCCCACACGGTTGGTCCGGCACGCCGCCCAAGCGGGAATGGGTGCGGTGTTGTATTTTCACTTACAAGTGGGACGGTAGTTGAGCAAACCGACTATCGACAAACCCCCACCCGCCCACCGTGTGATGGCTGAGAAAATAGGAGGGAGAAGAGATGGTTGTAGCACGGACTCCAAGAAAATTGGTGTCGGATGGGACTCATGTGGGTGGCGTGTGCCGTACTTCTAGACGTGAATGCTAGTTATGGCCCATGCCACCCCACTATATCGAGCCTATATCGAGGTATGTAGAACAAATTTCCTGCAGTCCGTGCTCAGCACTCCTCTATCTCTCTTCTCAGCCAGCCAGCGGACGCGTGGAGCCCATTGTCTGTTTGCTCACATGTGGTCCCACATGTCAGTGAAAACGCAAGCGGACCCACTGAACCTGCACATCTTTCACCTCGACGTGCTGGTGATGAAAAACAAATCCAAGAAAGATCTTCGGTGGCCGCTTTTGGAGTTACTCAAGAGTAGTAAGATTCTATTTACAGTTTAACCCAAGATGCACATCTCGTGGCTTCAACTACCACTCTATTTTCTTTCATGACACGACCTGGATGCTGTATGTCCCACGTGTCGGCAAAAGGAGGAAGAACCCGACCAAATGTTAGGTTGTGCTCTCGGATTAGACTAGTGTGCTAAATTAAATTTTTTATTGTGTACTCCCTCCGTTCCAAAATACTTGACTTCCATTTGTCCAAAAATGGATGTACCTATATACTAAAACATGTCTAGATACATATATATTTTGACAAATAGAAGGCATGTATTGTGCAACGGAGGGAGTAGAATGGATGCAATTTTTTATATTGGGAAGAAGAGTACATCCATATATTGATAGAGCACAATTTAGTAGATGTTCTATCACTTTTAGCTAGCACAGAGGCTATAGATGAGATTAGTGCACTTGTTGATACTCCTACTTGGTATGCGTGTTGCTGCTTAGACACAGAGAAAAACGGACCAAAGGGAGTACTAGAATAGAGGCTAGACATGAGACTAGATGCAAGGAAGCAACATCTACTTCTTTACACTCGAAGAAGAATGAAGCACGCAAGATCGAGCCTCCGCAGATCAACAATGAATGCATCGAGAAGGCACTAATCCAACTCAGTAGAATGGATGGAGTAGAATGGATGCAAGTTTTTGTATTGGGAAGAAGAGTACATCCATATATTGATAGAGCGTTGGAGTTGGTCTTACAAGTGGGACCACAGTTGAGGAAACCAAGTATCGGCAAACTCCCACCTCGCCCGCCGCATGATGGCTGAGTTAGAGAAACGATGAGGTTGAAGAGATTGCTCTAGCACGGACTCCAAGAAATATGGTGTTAGATGGAAGTCGTGCTGGTAGCGTGTGCCGTACCCCTGGACGTGAATGCTTGTTCTGGCCCATGCCACCCTACTACTCCTACTACTTACTAGTAGTATATAGTACTACTAGTATCGAGGATTCGAGGTGCTGGTTACGTAGTACAGTATGGCTACAGTAAAAACACCCGCACGACGCGCGAAGCATGTGAAGCTAGTACAAATAGTGTACTACCACTATTGATTGGCCTCATCCGATAACCTGTTGCAATGCACGTACAATTATGTATTCGGAAAATATTTTTTTGCCTCGTCGCACCACTCGCTCACAGAAGCAACTCGAAAGCCATTCATAAATTTAGTAAGTTTATCACAGGCATATCATTTTATTACATACAACAGGTCATCAACCCACATCGACAACGAGGATACATTATAAATACTAAAGTTTTCACCACACAACAAATAACAAGCAATGAAATGAACTTCAACTCAATCATTCCTCTACGTTGGAAATGCTTGCTTTGAACCACAAGTGATTCTCTGGGACGGGCCATCCATTGTCGATCTGGAGACCAACGCGGGACTGATCATCTAGGCTGAAGCGGCCTACTATATCAGTACCAGGGTAGGGAACCACCCAAATGTCCGAGGTATAGACACAGTTGCTTCTCATAAATGGTAGTAACGTTGTGTCAACAGAAGTTGGATCGCCTTTCACCATCATTGGATAGTTTTGTCCAAGGAAGAGCAAGTTTTCTCCAAGACTATCAATTTTGTACCAGGGAGAAGGAGTTGGCGCTAGCACACTAGTATCCATCCCGAATACCATGCAACGGGTGTTGGAATAGGTCCGGAGAGTGTGACCATGGGATACTACACTTGCTTCCTTAGGAGTAACATCATCAGTGGGCTATATACACACGAGAAGAGGTGATCCATCAAAATTAGTTGCCAGGCGCCAATTAGTATATGGGCGTTGCTCTTCCTCATGCTCGTGATCATCACCATCATCATCTCCCCCTTGGTTATAAAAATCTTCAAGTATAGGTGGTGGAATGTTCACAGGACCTTGGAAACACAAGAAGAAGGTTAATTAGTAAGGCTGGCCATAGTGGGGGTAACATAAGTAGTATAATGCACTTCGGACTCGCAAACATGCTTATGTGGCAGGCAATTAAGGAAGCGAGAGATGGTTATAGTAACATAGGTAGATATCATAACATAATAAATGTGATGCTACTATGTGTCATGCATGGCAATAAATGAGACCACCTATGATACTAATCTAAGATACTATGCACTATAGAGGTAGTAACATAAACTAGTAACATATGCATGTTACTAGTCTAAGTTACTCCCCACTATGACCAGTCTAAAGGGAAACTTGCTAACCCGCATGCATGTGGATGAAACAATTATAATTACGGTGGAAGACAAACGTACCGAAACAACGAGGGTGCCATGCAAAAATAGTGCCACGAGTGGTGGTAGCAAACACAAGGCCCTCGTATTGAATTGCATCACTGTACTCATCCGTGTACAGAAACTGATTTTTGAGCAATATCCATCCAGTCAAACCACTAACGACGACAACAAGCTTGTCGAAGATAGCAACAACTTCATAGTTGTTGTAATTCCAAGAGTGGTTGGGGACTCGAGAAATTGCTATCTTCCGTAGAAGATAGTCACCATGATTGTATTTGAACGTGCGTACAATACCGGTGTTCTCAACCTCTGGGTAGTCTGCTGAGATTTTTGGAAGTGGAACCCGGTCACGAGTGTACACATTCACAAGTTCCCACTCGCAGTTGGACCCAATGTAAACAACCCAATCTCCATTTGCGCCTGCCCAAGCCTTGCCCTCAAGCGATGGCATCTTAACATCATACGTATCATTATCAAGCGGCATCAACTTGCAAAGGGCGAGGCCTCCATCGCGACGGCGCCAGTCATCAGGGTCACGGCGAAGAAGATAGGGGAGATCAAACCGCTCCTTGACTCTTGGGTTCCTTGTAATGATGTTATTAGTTGAGTCGAGAATGGGCTTGAACGAACGTGCCATGCTAGCCGAGGTGATGACGTCACACCGATCAATGAGTTCCTCCACCACGTCATCTTTCAGATCGGGGCAAGAATAATGGGGTCGTTTCCGTCCTGTTCCCTCCATGGAGAATACGATCGAACAATGGCAGAAGAAAGGGTGAAGGGCTGAAGGAAAATGGAGGAGGAAGAGGAAGAGCGTGCGACAGTAGTTCCAAATCGAGAGGGAAAGGCAAAGAGTCGATGGACGGTTTCCAGTTTGCCACGGTTCACGAAGGGGCGCCCCGGCCTACACGTCGGTTTGGAAATACTCCTACTACTCGCCGTCGTCTCACTGATATGTGGAACGGGACCACATGTCAATGAAACATGGTGTGTAATTTCTCATGCAAAATGTGATCTGGCCGCGTTGGCCCGAGGTGCCGCATTAGTTATCGGCCTTTATTTTTTAATGGCGTGCCATTCAGTTTTGAAGCACGACTAACTGGTACTATACACAGAGAAAATATAAACTGCTCTACCACTACTCCACCTCCAGTACTAGTAGTATAAAGAAGATATATAGGCTGGAGCTTCAGCGCTTTCTTGCCAATGGCTGCCCACTTGCTTCTCACACTACCACCCTCTCTCCAGATCTAAAAAAGACGGCCCCTCTCTCCCTCCTCACCGGTGGTCACAGATCCGCAGGGGAAGAAAAGGACGTGCAACATTGACGCACTCGTCATCGGCGAGCGAGGTCACGCACTGACGACAAGGCCGTCCTCTCAAACCTAGCGCCCGCGCGAGATCGCTGCCGTAGTGTGTGCGGAGGACGACGACCACGAGCGAAGCCACTTCCCGCCGACCCTCAAGTATGCTACCTCTTTTCGAACCATACCCTTGGTCTATTGCCCCATCTGGCACGTCATTGCATGTGGGTCTTTTTCCACTCCACCATCTTCCCAATTTGCTATCGTCTGCTCTGTTGGCCACGCAGACGAAAACCATAATTTGCACTATTAAAGGAAACCCTAATTCATGCAGACTAATGCATGTCTGGGTTGAATAAGGAAAGGAAGGGAGACTGTACTGTCCAAGAGAGTAGGCATCGAACCCGCATCTAGGTTGAAAAGGGGAAAATCAGTAGCTAAGGAACGAGTCTCGTGTCTCTTGGTTGAAGAAGGGTAGAAAGGCATGACAACGCAATAGAGAATGACCAGGTCGATCGGTTTGTTGTCCTCACATAGGAAAAAGGTGGCTAAAGAGAACAAAAATGGGACGTAATCCACATATGCTGCCTGTATATTTGTTGCTCTGGGCAACCATACCTCCCTCACCACTCTGCGTCCGTGGAGGTACATCGTACTAGTGCGCCCACTGTCCGAATGGGCCTCCCATGCTCTTATTGCCACTTTTTTTGCTGTTAGTATAACGCCAGCAGTCAAGTCAAGCAATGCTACTGCTAAAGTGATGCCACATTTAACTAATGCCGCTCTCAGTCTAATGCCACAGATAAATTTAAGAAGTGCCATTTAATGTCACTGGATCATTTCAGGGTAAGCTGTTGATTGTGGATGTATTAAATATTTTTCAGCTAAGGCATTCTAATGATGTTGCATAGCCGGTATACCAACGATGAAACTTGTTAGTACCTTCAGATTTTTGCACTGTTAATGCTTATAGATTACATACCTCACTTTCATGAGATAAGTTAATTTTTTTGTACAGTGTCACCAAAATGCCAAGGCCTCGATGTAATTTTATTTTGGTTAAACTGCACAGATAATTATGAAGACAAGAGGAAAGGTCAAGAGTGGGCACCTCCTCGTCCGGCTGTTCTCTTGATTCGTTCGATCAAGTTTTTATGTTTGATCGATTATCAAGATTGGGATAGCAATTTTTAAGCCCCCCCCAAGTTCGAAATGATATTTACCTTGGAGGTACATGGTTTGCAATTTTTTTATACTGCCATTAGTTAACAATGCTAGTTACCTTCAGAATTCTGTATTTGGTTTAATGCTCATGCACAGCTAGTATACCAATGCTGAAACTTGTTACCTTTACATTTTGTATTGTTAATTCTTATAGAAACCTTCTAGTGCTAGAGTTTATTGAAATATGTTCAGTAAAACCATTGTACTGTACCCTGTAATAAACTAACTACTCTACTGTTGCACTAGCCACTGGATTAGTGTATATTTGTAGTATTCTAATGGTGTTGCATTAGCGTATGGACATAAATAAAGTGTGGCAAGCTTTCCTAGATATGTGCTCAAGAAAACTACTACCTGTTTTTCTAAATACTAGACGTTTGGGTACTTTAAATTGAACAGCGAAAACGTCTTATATTAAGGAACAGAGGGTGTAGAGTTCACTCAAATTATCCCGGTAAAGCTAGTCACACCTTTGTTAAAATTAATGTTCATTATGTTATCGGAGGAGGTCTGTATGTTTGTCTCTAATGCCTGTCTACTACATACCCGTCATCATGATGTAATGTTAAGTCATTTCCTTTTGTACAATGTCACTAAATTGTCAAGGCGGTGATGGCATTTTATTTTAGTAGAACTGCACAAAATTTGCTTAAAAGAAGAGGAAAGGTCAGGAATGGCTCAGTTTTTCAGAAAAAACTATGTATGCCTTCCTGACATCAGCCGCTGTTGCTTTATTTATTCCTTCAAACAGGTGGTTAGAAACAGTCTTGCTACCTTTTCCCATTAAGAAATTGGAATGCTTATATTTGTGAGTCTATGCTTCAACTAGTGCCACTTTTATAGTAATCACACTTTCAATATCTATGCAAACAGGGATGCTCAATTTTAGTGGAGCTGCACAAAAAGTCCAACTGGATCAACATTAGGAGCATGTTTTTTTCCAAACCTTTATATCCAATTGGTGGCACTATGAGCTGTTCATTACGAAGGTACATGGTTTGCTACTATCTTGCTACTCTTTTTGTACTGTCATTAGATAGTAATACTAGTGGTTTGCATGTGAATTTATTGGCAGGGTGGACCTACATTGGAGGTGCAGGATAGGATTCAATGATTGGATGCTTAATGTCGATTGTATCGATTTCACCTCTTCCATCACTGCGAACATGGTGTGGTATATGTTTACTAGCTGCTTGATATTTGTGCAGATAGAGATGTCTGCCCGTTGCTATTTGGCAAACAAACAAAGTGTCCGCAATTTTGGTTGAACTGCACAAGAGAATAGTATAGTCACTGCATGCAGTGCCATTTGAAAATAGACACAAATATTGGATAGTCACTTCATGGACTGCAGAAAAGTAGTACTGTACTTTTTACTAGCCAACACTAGGTGCTTCATTGCTTTGGTCTGATTATACAATGGGCATCATTTTCCCTAAGTTAAAGTTTGTATTCCACAAATAGTCTCGCGGTGTGATCGAGAGAAGACCAAATCATATTGCAGTGGATGTTCCTCCATCATGTGTGGTTCATTCTCATGGTTCCAGCTGTTGGTGAAACCACTTACATTTGCAAGAGGAATTGTAGACTTCACAAACAAATTTGTCTTTCAGTCTGTACTGAATGTTTGCCAAGAGAAGCATCCATGTTAGTAGGAAGAACAGATGTTTTTTCTAGATCTTTGCTTTTGGAGCTACATATTTGTATATGATCTGTGAATCATTGAGATGCATTAACATGTTGATCTTATGTATGGGAATCATACTAGTTAGTTTTAGTTGCGACGCAAGATCCGAAGTGGCTGATCTTTGCTTTTGGAGCTACATATTTGTATATGATATGTGAATTATTGAGATGCATTGACAGTTACTTATTTCTGTTCGCTCAGTGTTTACAAGTTACTAATCGATCACTAGCTAGCCTACAAATGCGCTACTGGCAGTTTTATTTGCGAGGCAAGATGCGAAGTGGCAGTTTTTTGAATAAAAATGCCTACCTCTAAAGAAACTGACAAGCTACACTATCGATCCTACACGGATAAAAATGCCCACCTCTGAAGAAACTGACAAGCTACACTATCGATCCTACACGGATAAATAGCGGATCACGCACGTACTACCTCCTTTCAGGTTTGCAGGGCTCAATTCAAGAAACGACCTACTCGATCCTACACGAATAAATAGCGGATCACGCACGTACTAGTACCTCCTTTCCGGTTTGCAGGGCTTAATTCAAACCTCTCACCAACCAAGGTACTCCCTTCGTCCGGGTTTATTAGTCCCGTGAAAGCAGCAAGACTAAGGCATGGCAATAATTAACGGCATGCAGAAGTTTAAGCCTAATTAAATCCAAAGATTTAAGTAGCTGCATGCGTGCCCTCGGCTGCGACTCGTTGCATGCTGCTTCATGTACTGCCTGCGAGCGATTCTGAGTGCCTGCATGCGGCCGGCCGTAATTAAGGCAGCTAACTGATGCGAAAAAAGATATGCTTTAATTGTTGCGGGCTTTTTAAATCCGTGAAATTATTATTGACAAGGAGGGAGATGATTCGAGTGCACTCGTTTGACCGCCATGCCGGCGTGCGACCCAGACGGGACGGGACAACACAGTCATAATTTCAGTTTCCCTAGTTTTCCACGGCAAGCTGGCGCGCTAAGCCATTATGCATTGAATTCTGATGACTGTCGCGCTACCTCCCCCCTACAAGTACTGTTTCCCGGCCTTCTCCAGTGCCACCATGACCCAACTCGCCACATCCTCATAAGCCCCCACCAGCCCGACGTCGCTCGCCACGTCCTCCATGCCCCCACCCGTCCGCGGTAGGCGACGCCGGAGGCGGTCACCGCCAGAACTAGTGTTCGGTTTTTCACCGGAAGGCACACGGAGGGAGGAGGCATTCTATCTGTCTTTAGATGGCAATGCGCAGATCGAGGAGTTTTTGGAGCGCGACCGCATGGCGGAGGAGCAGGAGTTGTTGGAGCACGACCGCCTGGCGGAGGAGCACCGTATCGCTGATTTGCGCCGCCAGCGGGACATGGAGCAGCAGCACACCGACGCTCTGAGTCGCGAGCAGTGCGCCCGCAACTGGGCCGACTACGTGGAGTCCGGCGCCCGTAAAATAGCCCTGGAGGTTGTCGGGCATGCATGCGTTTGCGACGCCGATTTTTACTACCAACTCATCAAGTGGGTTTCCCGCTTGGAAGCCGAAGCTTCGGTGGACCACGCCGGCATGGAAAGGGCCAACGCGCGCGAGCAACGCGCCCTATCGCACCTCTGGCAAGTTCGAGGCGAGGCGCAGGACGCTGGTGCTGGCGTTTAGCGTGTACCGCCGGCATCATCTAGTTAGCTAAGAGTAAGTTAGTACTTGTCTAGTGGGAGTAGATAGTTAACTTGGCTATGATGGTTGTCAACGTGGAAGTTCAGTATTCTATATGTGGATCAGACCTGTTACTTTGCTCTGAATGTTGAACTTTCCGTTTGAACGTATGGAATGGGCTGTTATTTTTTTAAATGGGTTGTATTTGTCCTCCACGGGTTTAGAGGCTAACTTGTGGGCCTAGCAAGTTGAAGCGTACACAATCAGGAGATGATTGTACGTGGAGAGGATGACAGTAGGGACCCGCCAAGGTCATGTCAGTACGCAAGCAAGTGCCTCCTTATTTCAAGCCAATAAAAAATGGCTATTCCTAGTGGATTTCTGACATCTGGGTCCCATGCCATTGTCAACATAGTCAATAAACGAGAGAATTGCACAACGAGTGACTGACACCAGGGACCCAGCAGCTCGCCCAGTTATTTTTGTTTTGGGTAATTTGATAAATGCCTCCGAGAAATGCCACTGCAATTTCCAAACTTTGAAAAATGCCATTTCATGCCATTTCTAGTGGCATTTTTTGAAGTTTGGAGTGGCATTTTTCAAAGTTTGCAAACTGCAGTGGCGTTTTTAAAGTTTGCAAAAATTGCAGTGGCATTTTTCAAAGTTTGGAAATTGCATTGGCATTTTTATGAATCGCCAAAATTGGAGTGACATTTATCTAATTTGTTTTTGAGACGGAAGCAGGGTGTCAACTGGGCTGTGCGGGACACTCTGGCCTGTCTAGACAGCCTTTTCTTTTATGTTTACCACAGACCAGCCCAGTAGTTTTTTCTTTTTGAAAATGGCTAGCCCATTTTTTTCGTGATTTGTCAAGTAAGTCACTTTATGAGGCATGTTGGGATAGACGAGGAGAGCTTCATTCGGCTGGCCAAGAAAATGGCCTATCAGTAATGAGAAATGGGATGTACATTTTTAAAACACATCAAACCGAAAATTAGTTTCAAATATCTTTTTTTCATTTCGAGATTTTAAATTGCATTGATTTTTATGCGTGGACAATTTATTGGATTTTATATTGATATACATTTATTTTTAAAATCAGTCTGAATGTGACTCGAAATTTCGGGATTAAAAACAGTTCAGACCGCACCGACATATGCAAAATTTCGTATAATTTTTTAACCGTGGCCACAATATGGGCTGCAATGCTAACAAAAAGAATATGGGCTCCAAAAAACCCCGTAAGAATTAGCAAATGGGCTGTAAACTATTTGAAATAATGGCAGATGGGTTGTATGTTGTTTTCCACAGGCTTGAGGCTTTCCACAGATGGCATGTATACTGTTGGATCTCCATCCAATGGCCGTCGTGCTTCTTCAGTCTCTGCTCTTCCTGCTCCAGCCGCTCAAACAAGCGCCAGCAGGACTGCCTGCTCCCTCCTTCCCATGGTCGGCTATGCTGCCGCGCAGGCCCCACCGTACTCCCATCGCTGGCCTAGCTATCCCTCTACTTACCCTTAGTCCCACACATGCTATTATTCTCCAGCGACGGTAGACGAACCAGTAAACCCTCGTACTCCTCCGCGTGGGAAACAACTGCCGAGTATTCCCTGGCTCCATGTCGTTCCCTTCCTAGGCCTCGCCGTCGTCCACTGCCCTGGTGCTCTTGACGCTGCCTGGTCAACATGGTCAATGAACGACATCCATCGGAAGTGGACTGTACGTGGAGAGGCTGACAGCTGGGTCCACGACCGCACGCAAGGAAATGCCTCCTTATTATGTGCAAAATAATGATTCCTCCACCTGACATCTAGGACCCACCGAAAGGGCCTCTGTGTTTCGCCAAAAAATGTTACCGCCGCTGACAGCTTGGACCCACCAGCTATATCTTCGCACGCAAGGAAGTGCCTTCTTATTACGCCCAAAAAAGGAATACTCCCCCTGCTAGCTGGGACCCAGTATAGTGGGCCTACTAAGTTGATGGGGACGAAGGGCTTTGTCAACATAGTCAACATGCACGATTCTAGCTCGAATGACCGTACGATGTCCATCCAACGGCCGTAGTGCTTCTTCAACCTCTGGTCTTCTTGCTCGTACCGCCCAAAGCAGCGCAGGTCGTGCCGCCTGCTCCTGCCTCCCGTGGCCGGCTGTGCTGCCGCGGAAGCCTCACCCCCCATACTACTCCCACCACTGGCCAGGCCATCCCTCCACTCCACTCACCCACACCCCCTGTTATTCTGTGGCGACGGCAGCGTAGCCGAACCAGTGAACCCTCGTACTCCTCTCCGCTTGGGCATCCACTGCCGCGTCTTCCCCGGCTCCGCATCGTCCCCTTCCTAGGCCTCGCCGTCGTCCACCGCCGTGGTGCTCTCGGCGTGGCGTGGTCAATGTGGTCAACGACCGAATTCCATCGGAAGAATACTGTACGTGGAGAGGCTGACAGCTGGGTCCACGGCAACAGCAAGGAAGTGCCTCCTTATTACACAGAAAATAATTATTCCTCCACTTGACAACAGGGACCCACCGGACGGGCCACTAGTATTTTGCGAAAAAAACGTTTGCCCCTGACTGCTGGGACCCACCCAACGAGCCACCGTATTTCGCGAAAAAAATGTTCCCCCTACTGTCAGCTCAGACCCACCGGAAGTGCCTCCTTATTACGCACAAAAAAATGAATACCCCCTGCTAGTTGGGATCCACCTTGGTGTGAGGCTGACTTGTGGGCCTACTAAGTTGACGGGGATGGAGGGCTTTGTCAACTTAGTCAATATAGACGATTCTAGCTCCAGTGACCGTACGATGTCCATCCAACGGTCGTAGTGCTTCTTCAACCTCTGGTCTTCTTGCTCCAGCCGCCCAAAGCAGCGCCGGTCGTGCCGCATGCTCCCGCCTCCCATGGCCGGATGTGCTGCCGCGGAGGCCTCACCGCCCCCTACTATTCCCACTGCTGGCCAGGCCCTGCGGCGACGGCAGCCTCACACCGTAGCCGAACTAGTGAACCCTTGTACTCCTCTCGGCGCGGGCTTCCACTGTCGTGTCTTCCCCGGCTCCCCGTCGTCCCCTTCCTAGGCCTTGCTGTCGTCCACCGCCCTGGTGCTCTTGGCGCGGCGTGGTCAACGTGGTCAAGGAACGACTTCCATCGGACGTGGACTGAATGTGGAGAGGCTGTCAGCTGGGTCCAGGGCCGCAGCAAGGAAGTGTCTCCTTATTACGCGGAAAATAATTATTCCTCCACCTGACAGTGGGGACCCATCGGACGGGCCACCGTATTTCACGAAAAAAACGTTTCCCCCCTGACTGCTGGGACCCACCAGCTACACCTTCGCACGCAAGGAAGTGCGTCCGGGCAAAAAAACGATTCGCCCTTCTGACTGCTGGGACCCACCAGCTACATTTTCGTATGAAAGGAAGTGCCTGACAGTCGGGACCCACCTGGTCGAAGCGTACATAGCGTTGTCATTCTGGTCGCGAATGTGTATGTACATATTGGTCGTTGTGGAGGCGCGCACGTGTCGTAGTAGAGGCGCGCATGTAGCATGTACACGTACATACAGCGGCCAGGGTGCAAGAAAGAAAATACGACCATGTATGTGTACATACGGGCGGGGTCTCGAACGCCTACTCGCGCATACGTACATGGCTGGGTCAGAATGGAGAAACAGAGTCGTCATCGTGTTCATGGGGAGGCAACAGAATGCGTCGTGTTCATGGGGAGGCAACGGAATGCGTCGTGTTCATGGGGAGGCAACGGAATGCGTTGTGTTCATCGGGAGGCAACGGAACGCGTGGGAGCCAACCGGCTTGGACGGAACAGGCGATGGAAACGAGGCCTGGCGTACCGCAGAATGGAGGAAACGGACCTCCTACGTTCGGAACGGGGTCCTGTTGATCGGGAGGGGTGTGACGTACTGCAAAACGGACGAAATGGACCTCCTACGGTCGAAACGGGGGTCCTGTTGATCGGGAGGGGTGTGGCGTACCACAAATCGGACGAACCGGACCTCCTAAGGTCGAAACGGGGTCCTGTTGATCGGGAGGGGTGTGGCGTACCACAAAACGGACGAAACGAACTTGTGTTGGAGCCCTACGGTCGAAACGGGGATCCTGTTCATCGGGAGGGGTGTGGCGTACCGCAAAACGGGACTCCACGAGATACTGTTCATCTCCACCATCGACCTCCTCCAGCCTCCACGGGCTACCGTCGACCTCCTCCAGCCTACACGGGCTCCTGTTCATCCAACCTCCACCGCGCGCTACTCCACCGGCTACTGTTCAACCACCCCTCCACGGGCACCCCTCCACCGTCTACTATTCATCCAACCCTCCACCGTCTACTATTCATCCAGCCCTCCACACCACGGGTTCCTGTTCATCCAGAGGCAACGCCACCGCTCACTGTTCATTCACCCCCCCCGCAACGCTCACTGTTCATCCCAGAGGAAGCATCCATCAGCTTCAGTTAGCAGCAGTAGCGAAGGAATAGCTCCATCGGGTTCAGTTAACAACCATAGATCGATCGCTCGGGTTCAGTAACGCGTAACCTGTAGTGCAATCGCTCGGGTTCAGTTAGAGCCCAACGCCTCGCTCGGGTTCAGTTAGAGCCAATGCCTCGCACGTGTATGAGAGAAACGCGCATCGCTCGGCCCCCGACCTCCCACCGTAACCGGCAACTCCCCGAAATTTTCCTCCCCATCTCTTCTACCACGGTTTTTTCCGTCATGGACGGCCCAAAGAATGTCATGCAGCTGCGTCTCCGGCCCGCCCAGGACGAAAAGCCCATTTTCTGTCATGATTTTTTGTCATATAAGTAGGAGCCCACCACATCTATGATGATACTGGGTTTTGTCACAATTATCGTCATAGAAGTGTCATATGTATGACAGAAAAAAATTTCGTTCGGCCTAAAATGTCACGGATGTGTCTTTTTCTGTAGTGAACGGAGCAACAAGTTTTCAAGTGCCAAGGAATGGCGGAACGCGGACTCAACGCCAACCACAAGATGATCGCAAAATTCACCAACAACCACAAGCTGGATGCCAAGAACATTGGGGAGACCATCTTCAAGCTTCACGAGAAAATCGAGCACCTCCAAGCCCAGATCTATGACCTGCAAAACCAAAACTGTGAGTATGAATATAAATTCAAGAGGATGAGTTTGGCTGCAAATTTGAGGATCTCGGAGACTCGATCATCCTTCTATGATGGTGAGCCTATGCCTTGGAAGATGGACGACAAGCCTACATCATCAACAACTCCATCATCACCACCTCTGAAGAAAGAGACATAAATCCATGGGTATGGGCAGTCCCTTGGCAACTGGCAAGCTTGGGGGAGGTGCCCCGGTATCGTATCACCATCACACTTCTATCTTTACCATTTTTCTTAGTTTGATCCTTTTGGTTATATCTATATCTAGTAGAATAAATTTTAGTATGATCTAGCTTTGAGTTTTGTGTTGATCCCTATCTATGTAATCGACTCCGTGAGCTATATATAATAAAGATTAGTTTTGAGTCGAGGGCTTTGCTATCTTTCTATGATCTTGAGGCAATAAAAGAAAAAGAAAGAATAAAAAGAAATAAAAAAATCATATTGATCTTATGGAGAGTAATGACTTCACATATAAAGAGTATGATGAATAAAAGTTGTTGAGAGTTGACAAACATAGTTTTGGCCATCGAAGCAATTAATAGTAAATAATAAAGAAAGAGAGGTTTTCACATATAAATATACTATCTTGGACATCTTTTATGATTGTGATCACTCATTAAAATGTGACATGCTAAAAAGTTGTTGTTGGACAAGGAAGACAACATAATGGGCTATGTTTTCTTATATCCGAAATAAATCATATTGTCATGGATCATCCAACATGTTGAGCTTGCCTTTCCCCCTCATGCTAGCGAAATTCTTTGCACCAAGTAGAGATACTACTTGTGCTTCCAAACATCCCTAAACTCAAATTTTCCATGAGAGTCCACCATATCTGCCTAGGGATTGAGTAAGATCCTTCAAGTAAGTTGTCATCGGTGCAAGCAATAAAAATTGCTCTCTAAATATGTATGACTTATTAGTGTGGATAAAATAAGCTTTATACGAGCTTGTGATATGGAAGAAATAAAAGCGACGGACTGCATAATAAAGGTCCTTAACACAAATGGAAATATAAAGTGACATTCTTTTGCATTAAGATTTTGTGCATCCAACCATAAAAGCACGTGAGAACCTCTGCTTCCCTCTGCGAAGGGCCTATCTTTTATTTTTGTCTTCTACCTTATACAAGAGCCATGGTGATCTTCACCTTTCCTTTTTACACTTTATCCTTTGGCAAGCACTATATATATATCCAATTGGATGTAGGTTTTCATAAAGCATTATTGTTGACATTAGCCTTGAGGTAAAAGGTTGGGAGGCAAACTATAAGCCCCTATCTTTCTCTGTGTCCGATTGAAACTTCATACCCATAAGTATTACGTGAGTGTTAGCAATAGTGAAAGACTAAATTATAGTTGAGTATGTGGACTTTCTGAAAAGCTCTTATATTGACTCTTTCCGATGTTATGATAAATTGCAATTGCTTCAATGATTGAGATTATAGTTTGCTAGTTTCAATAAAGTTTCTGGTTCATACTTTACATTGTGAATAGATTGTTACTTTAGCATAAGAAATCATATGACAATATATGTTGCTGTTCTAAGAATGATCATGATGCCCTCATGTCTGTATTTTATTTTTTTGACACCTCTATCTCTAAACATGTGGACATATTTTTCGATTTTGGCTTTTGCTTGAGGACAAGCGAAGTCTAAGCTTGGGGGAGTTGATACGTCCATTTGGCATCATGCTTTTATATCAATGTTTATTGCATTATAGGCTGTTATTACACATTATGTCACAATACTTATGCTTTTTTCTCTCTTATTTTACAAGGTTTACATGAAGAGGGAGAATGCCGACAACTGGAATTCTGGGCTGGAAAAGGAGCAAATATTAGAGACCTATTCTGCACAACTCCAAAAGTCCTAAAACTCTACAAAAGTCAGTTTTGGAATATATTAAAAATATTGGGCGAAGAAAGCACCAGAGGGGCCACCCACTATCCACGAGGGTGGAGGGCGCGCCCCCTGCCTCGTGGGCCACCTGGCAGCCCCCCGATGCCCATCTTCTAGTATATGGTGGCTTTTGCCCTGGAAAAAATCATAAGGAAGCTTTCGGGACGAAGCACCGCCGTCTCAAGGCAGAACCTTGGTGGAACCAATCTAGAGCTCCGGCAGAGCTGTTCTGTTGGGGAAACATCCCTCCAGGAGGGGGAAATCATCACCATCATCATCACATCGATCCTCTCATTGAGAGGGGGTCAATCTCCATCAAAATATTCACTATCACCATCTCCTTTCAAACCCTAGTTCATCTCTTGTATCCGATCTTTGTCTCAAAACCTCAGATTGGTACCTGTGGGTTGCTAGTAGTGTTGATTACTCCTTGTAGTTGATGCTAGTTGGTTTATTCGGTGGATTATCATATGTTCAGATCCTTTATGCATATTAATACACCTATGATTATGAACATGAATATGATTTGTGAGTAGTTACGTTTGTTCCTGAGGACATGAGAGAAGTCTTGTTATAAGTAGTCATGTGAATTTGGTATTCGTTCGATATCTTGATGAGATGAACGTCAACTACATGAAACTTCACCATTATTTGGGCCTAGGGGAAGGCATTGGGAGTAATAAGTAGATGATGGGTTGCCAGAGTGACAGAAGCTTAAACCCTAGTTTATGCGTTGCTTCGTAAGGGGCTGATTTGGATCCATATGTTTCATGCTATGGTTAGGTTTACCTTAATTCTTCTTTTGTAGTTGCGGATGCTTACGAGAGGGGTTAATCATAAGTGGGATGCTTGTCCAAGGAAGGGCAGTACCCAAGCACCGGTCCACCCACATATCAAATTATCATAGTACCGAACGTGAATCATATGAGCAAGATGAAAAGTAGCTTGACGATAGTTCCCATGTGTCCTCAGGAGCGCTTTGCTTTATATAAGAGTTTGTCCAGGCTTGTCCTGTGCTACAAAAAGGATTGGGCCACCTTGCTGCACCTTGTTACTTTTGTTACTTGTTACCCGTTAGGAACTACCTTATCACAAAACTATCTGTTACCGACAATTTCAGTGCTTGCAGAGAATACCTTACTGAAAACCGCTTGTAATTTCCTTCTGCTCCTCGTTGGGTTCGACACTCTTACTTATCGAAAGGACTAGGATAGCTTGTGGGTCATCAGAGTTCATATAGTTCACATAGTTCATATCTATCTCTATAGTAATCATGTGGTGTGTTGTTAAGATAATATACGAATGGTGGTTTAAGTTGGCAACAATCATGACTGTAGATTCTTATTGAAATAGAGAATTTAGTTCGAATTGCAGCAGTAGTATAGACATTTGGAATGCACTAAAATGTTGGTATGAGTAGATTACATGCATTATACAACCAGCGGAAAAATTTAATTGGACATAACATGGATTCATAGCTTTGAATAACATTTGTACAGTAAAATGGGACAATATTACACGTTAGGCTTGTCCCTAAAATTCAACTCGCGCCTTGTTATATCCCAAAAATTCAGATATTGTGCTCCCAAAAGTCGGGCCTTCACAACCCGCGCCTCGCTATCCTGAAATTACAACTCGCATGAAAACTCCCTCCAGCTGCCAAATCCCGACACGAGAAATCCCCCTTCTAACCCCGAGCCGAAAGGGCCGCTAGTTCAAATCGGTGGGGGTACTTTTGTGACATGATACGTCTGCAACGTATCTATAATTTTTGGTTCTTCCATGCTATTATATTACCCCTTTTGGATGTTTATGGGCTTTATTTTACACATTTATATCATTTTTGGAACTAACCTACTAACCGGAGGCCCATCCCATATTGCTGTTTTTTTGCCTATTTCAGTATTTCGAAGAAAAGGAATATCAAATGGAGTCCAAACGGAATGAAACCTTCGGGAGCGTGATTTTTGGAACGAACCTGATCTGGAGAGCTTGGTGTGCAAGCCAAGAAGCTCCCAAGGGCCCCATGAGATAGGGGGCCGCACCCCCCCTGTAGGGCGCGCCCCCTGTCTCGTGGGCCCCTCGGGTGGCCACCGACGTACTTCTTCCTCCTATATATACCTATGTACCCCGAAAACATCGAGGAGCACCACGAAACACAATTTCCACCGCCGTAACCTTCTGTATCCGTGAGATCCCATCTTGGAGCCTTCGCCGGCACTCTGCCGGAGGGGGAATCAACCACGGAGGGCCTCTACATCAACATCCATGCCCCTCCAATGAGTTGTGAGTAGTTTACCTCAGACCTACGGGTCCATAGTTATTAGCTAGATGGCTTCTTCTCTCTTTTTGGATCTCAATACAATGTTCTCCCCCTCTCTTGTGGAGATCTATTCGATGTAAACTCTTTTTGCGGTGTGTTTGTCGAGATCCGATGAATTGTGGGTTCATGATCAAGTTTATCTATGAATAATATTTGAATCTTCTCTGAATTCTTTTATGTATGATTGAGTTATCTTTGCAAGTATCTTCGAATTATCAGTTTGGTTTGGCCTACTAGATTGGTCTTTCTTGCCATGGGAGAAGTGCTTAGCTTTGGGTTCAATCTTGCGCTGTTCTTACCCAGTGACAGAAAGGGTTGCAAGACACCTATTGTATTGTTGCCATCGAGGATAACAAGATGGGGTTTATATCATATTGCATGTGTTTATCCCTCTACATCATGTCATCTTGCTTAATGCGTTGCTTTGTTCTTATGAACTTAATACTCTAGATGCATGCTGGATAGCGGTCGATGTGTGGAGTAATAGTAGTAGATGCAGGCAGGAGTCGGTATACTTGTTATGGATGTGATGCCTATATACATGATCATGCCTAGATAATCTCATAACTATGCGCTTTTCTATCAATTGCTCGACAATAATTTGTTCACCCACCGTAACACTTGTGCTATCTTGAGAGAAGCCTCTAGTGAAACCTATGCCCCCCGGGTCTATCTCTTATCATATTTGCTTTCAATCTACCTTTATTTGCTTCTTTACTTTTTGCATCTATCTTATAAAATACCAAAAATATATTTATTTTTTCATACTATCTTTATTAGATCTCACTTTCGCAAGTGGCTGTGAAGGGATTGACAACCCCTTTATTGCGTTGGTTGCGAGTTCTCAGTTTGTTTGTGTAGGTGCGTGCGACTTTTGAGGAGCCTCCTACTGGAGTGGTACCTTGGTTCTCAAAACTGAGGGAAATACTTACTCTACACTTTGCTGCATCACCCTCTCCTCTTCGAGGAAAACCAACGCAAGCTCAAGACGTAGCAAGAAGGATTTCTGGCGCCGTTGTCGGGGAGGTCTTCACTCAAGTCACGACATACCAAGTACCCATCACAAACCCATCTCCCTCGCATTTACATTATTTGCCATTTGCCTCTCGTTTTCCTCTCCCCCACTTCACCCTTGCCGTTTTATTCGCCTTCTCTTTCCCAATCTCCTCCTCTCTTTTCGCTTGCCGTTTTTCTGTTTGCTTGTGTGTTGGATTACTTGTTGCCATGGCACAAGATAATACCAAGTTGTGTGACTTCTCGAATACCAATAATAATGATTTCCTTAGTACTCCAATTGCTCCTCTTAATGATGTTGAGTCTTGTGAAATCAATACCACTTTGGTGAATCTTGTTACGAAAGATCAATTTGCCGTCCTTCCTAGTGAAGATGCCATTACTCATCTAATTTGTTTTGTTGATTTGTGTGATATGCAAAAGAAGAAAGATACAGATAACGATATTGTCAAATTGAAGTTATTCCCGTTTTCACTTAGAGATCATGCTAAATTTTGGTTTTTGTCTTTGCCTAAAAATAGTATTGATTCTTGGAACAAGTGCAAAGATGCTTTTATCTCTAAGTATTTTCCTCCCGCTAAGATCATCACTCTTAGGAACGATATTATGAATTTTAAACAACTTGATCATGAGCATGTTGCGCAATCTTGGGAAAGAATGAAATTGATGCTTCGCAATTGCCCTACTCATGGTTTGAATTTATGGATGATCATACAAAATTTTTATGCCGGTTTGAACTTTGCTTCTAGAGATCTCTTAGACTCGGCCATGGGAGGCACCTTTATGGAAATCACGTTAGGAGATGCTACAAAATTGTTTGATAATATTATGGCTAATTATTCTCAATGGCACACCGAAAGATCTTCTAGTAAAAAAGTGCATGTTATAGAAGAAATTAATGTTTTGAGTGGAAAGATGGATGAACTTATGAAGATGTTTGATACTAAAAATACTCCTCTTGATCCCAATTATATGTCTGTCTTCCTTGATTGTTAATAATAATGAATCTATGGATGTGAATTTTGTTGGTAGGGATAGTTTCGGAAATAATGCTTATAGAGGAAATTTTAATGCTAGACCGTTCCCTAGTAATCCCTCTAATAATTATGGAAATTCCTACAATAATGCTTATGTTAATTTTAATAAGATGCCCTCTGATTTTGAGAATAGTGTGAAAGAATTTATGATTCCTCAAAAGAATTTTAATGCCTTGCTTGAAGAAAAATTGCTCAAAGTTGATGATTTGGCTAGGAACGTTGATAGACTTTCGCTTGATGTTAATTCTCTTAAACTTGGATCTTCTTCTCCTAAGCATGATATCAATGAGCTTCTCAAAGTAATGAGAATTTCCATTGACGAGTGCAAGGAAAGAACCGCTAGATTGCGTGCTAAAAAAGAAAGCTTTATAAAAGCATGTTCTTCTAGTCTTCATGAAAACAATGATGAGGATCTTAAAGTTATTGATGCGTCTCCGATTAGATCTATGTTTTGCAATATGAATTTTGATGATTATGGGAGTGATGATGAATCAACTTTGCCTAGAAGGCGTCCCAAAAATTCGGAGTCTTTAGATCTTGATGCTAAATTTGGTAAAAGTGAGATTGGAGAATCGTCAACTTCTAATAATATTGAACCTACTATCTCGGATTTCAAGGAATTTGATTATGATAATTGCTCTTTAAAAGGTTGTATTTCCTTGTTGCAATCCGTTGTTAATTCTCCTCATGCTTATAGTCAAAACAAAGCTTTTACCAAACATATTGTTGATGCCTTGATGCAATCTTACGATGAAAAATTTAATTTGGAAGTTTCTATACCTAGAAAACTTAATGATGAGTAGGAACCTACTATAAATATTAGAATTAAAGATTATGAGTGTTTTGCTTTGTGTGATTTGGGTGCTAGTGTTTCCACGATTCCGAAAACTTTATGTGATATTCTAGGTTTCCATGATCTTGACGATTGCTCTTTAAATTTGCACCTTGCAGATTCCACCATTAAAAAGCCTGTGAGAAGGATCAATGATGTTCTTATTGTTTCAAATAGAAATTTGTTGCCCATAGATTTTATCGTTCTTGATATAGATTGCAATCTTTCTTGCCCTATTATTCTTGGTAGACCTTTCCTTAGAACGATTGGTGCGATTATTGAAATGAAGGAAGGGAACATTAGATTCCAATTTCCTTTAAATAAAGGCATGGAGCACTTTCCAAGAAAGAAAGTCAAATTACCTTATGAATCTATCATGCGTGCTACTTATGAATTTAGTGCCAAAGATGGCACTCGTTAGATCTATCCTTGCTTTTATGCCTAGCTAGGGGCGTTAAACGATAGCGCTAGTTGGGAGGCAACCCAATTTTTCTTTATGTTTTATGATTTTGCCCCTGTTTAGTGAGAAATCTTGCATCTACCTTCTGTTTAGATGTGTTTTTATCTTTTAATTAGTGTTTGTGCCAAGTAGAACCTATAGGGTAAGCTACGATGATAGTTGATTTGATTCTGCTGAAAAACAGAAACTTTGCACGCACGAATATAATTTTGTTAAATCACATGAACGTGCTTTTGCGTTGATTCTTTTTGCTTCTGTTCAATAAACAATTTTTTCAGTACTTCCTATTTTGGTAGGATTTTTAGAGTTCCAGAAGTTTGCGTTAGTTACAGATTTCTACAGACTGTTCTGTTTTTGGCAGATTCTGTTTTTCGTGTGTTGTTTGCTTATTTCAATGCATCTATGGCTAGTAAATTAGTTTACAAAACCATAAAGAAGTTGGAATACAGTAGGTTTAACACCAATATAAATAGGGTCTTTTACATTTGTGTCCCTAACTCGAACCCACTACTCAGATTTGCCCCTAATTTGAAAGTGTGCTCAAATTTGCCCCTCCGCCGTCATGTTCCCTTACAAAATTACCCTTCCGTGCCGTTTCCGTCCAGTCAAAGCTCTTTGACCGGTATCTGGCCGTTTATTTGACATTTTTGCCCTTGTCTTCATGTGTCACATACTAGTGGGACCCACTCTAAAAAATAAAATGAAAAACTCTTTCTCTCACCCCCCTCTCTCACACTTACATGTGGGGACAAACTATAATAAAAAAGAAAAAAAGATAAGGACTATTCAAACTAGATATTAGGCCCACATGTCATTAGCTAATCAATATTTTTCGAAATATTTTGTTTTAATCTGACTCAGCCGTGATGAGTGGGGCTACTCTGCTTATAGTATACCTAAACATGTCTCAATCAGAGGTTAATAATGCCAGTGGGCCCATGTGGCTGTGGCTCAGGGGGCTATTAGCGGGGTAATTAATGCTTAATTAAGGAACTCATCGGAGATTATTCGTCGGCGACAAAAATCCATGGCAGAGGCTCACCGGGAGGCCCCGAGGACGACGACTGAGGTGCGGGGTGGCTAGCGCTGCCTCTCCCGCTTCCAGGGCTGCTAGCAGGAGGGCACAGGGTGGCTAAATTTGCCAGCAGGAACAAGGCAGCGGCGGCGCTGCCACGGACTCGGCGGGGATGGAGCTATGGCATGAAAACGAATGGGGAAGGAGAGGGGAGAGGAGGAGGGTATCACGGCAGGTCTGGAGATGCACTCGGATCAGGCGGGATAACTTGTACGTCAACGAATCTACGCCGGCGGTCTTCGATCGGAGGCGATGAAGGTGAGGTCGATTTGCTTGGCCTGTGCTGTCCTAGCTCGATTTCTTCGGTGGAGTAGTAGAGAGCATAGTGGAGGACGTCGGAGGCATAGAGGGTCGGTGAGTTTTGGTCGTTGGCCGCGCTAATGGCGTTCGGTGTCGAACACATGCTCTCAAGTGAATCAGTTACACGATTGAGAGAAGGGAGAGCATCCAAAGAGAGGTAGATGATTCGGGGGGATGTGGCAGTCTTATCTTGCGGGATGGGGTCCAGCGGAAAGGAGGAGGTGGACGCCGGCGGCTGGTGCGCGCTGTCCAGTCGCCCTCGATGCTACTGGCACGAGGTTGAAAATAACCTCGCCTCGGTTGGGCTGGGCTGGACCAAGCCTGTGCACTACATCATGGCCCAATTGCTACAGTAGCCTTTCCTATTTTTCCATTTCCTATTCGATTTGGACCCACGTGTAAGGACGCAAGGGAAAAAATGTCAAATAAACAGCCAGATACCGGTCATACAGCTTCGACTGGATGGAAACGACATGGAAGGGCATTTTCATAAGGGAACATAACGGCGGAGGGGCAAATTTGAGCACACTTAGAAATTAGGGGCAAATCTGAGTAGTGGGTTCGAGTTAGGGACACAAATGTAAAAGTCCCATATAAATAAAGAATGAGTTCATTACAGTACCTTATGTGGTGGTTTTGTTTTCTTTCACTAACGGAGCTTATAAGTTTTCCTGTTGAGTTTTGTGTTGTGCAGTTTTCAAGTTTTGGGTAAAGATTTTATGGACTATGGAGTAAGGAGTGGAAAGAGCCTAAGCTTGGGGATGCCCATGGCACCCCAAGATATTCAAGGATAGCCAAAAGCCTAAGCTTGGGGATGCCCCGGGAAGGCATCCCCACTTTCATCTTCGTTCATTGGTAACTTAACTTGGAGCTATATTTTTATTCGCCACATGATATGTGTTTTGCTTGGAGCGTCGTATATTATATTAGTCTTTGCTTTTTAGTTTACCACAATCATCCTTGCTGTGCACACCTTTTGGGAGAAGCCTATTTGATTAGGATTTGCTAGAATACTCTACGTGCTTCACTTATATCTTTTGAGCTTGATAGTTTTTGCTCTAGTGCTTCACTTATATCTTTTAGAGCACGGTGGTTTCTTAATTTTGAAGAAATTGCTAGTCTCTCATGCTTCACTTATATTATTTTGAGAGTCTTTTAGAACAGCATGGTATTTGCTATGATCATAAAGTTGGTCCTAGAATGATGAGCATCCAAGTTGGGTATAATAAAAACTATCATAGAAAGTGAATTGGATGCTATGATCAATTTGATGCTTGATAATTGTTTTGAGATATGGAGGTAGTGATATTGAAGTCATGCTAGTTGGGTGATTATGAATTTAAAGAATGCTTGTGTTAAAGTTTGTGATTCCCGTAGCATGCACGTATGGTGAACTGCTTTGTGATGAAGTTGGAGCACAATTTTATTTATTGATTGTCTTCCTTATGAGTGGCGGTCGAGGACGAGCGATGGTCTTTTCCTACCAATCTATCCCCCTAGGAGCATGTGCGTAGTGCTTTGGTTTTTGATGACTTCTAAATTTTTGCAACAAGTATATGAGTTCTTTTGATTAATGTTGAGTCCATGGATTATACGCACTCTTTCACCCTTCCACCATTGCTAGCCTCTCTTGTACCATGCAACTTTCACCGGTACCATATACCCACCATTTACCTTCCTCAAAACAGCCACCGTACCTACCTATTATGGCTTTTCCATAGCCATTCCGAGATATATTGCCATGCAACTTTCCACCGTTCCGTTCATATGACACGCATTACTTTTGTCATATTGCTTTTTGCATGATCATGTAGTTGACATTGTATTTGTGGCAAGGGCACCTTCATAATTTTCATACATGTCGCTCTTGATTCATTGCATATCCTGGTACACCGCAGGAGGCATTCATAGAGTCATATCTTATTCTAGCTTTGAGTTGTAAATCCATAAAAGTGTGATGATCTTCATTATTAGACCATTGTCCTAGTGAGGAAAGGATGATGATGACTATGATTCCCCCACAAGTCGGGATGAGACTTCGGACTTAACAAAAAGAAAAAAAGAAGAAGAAAAAAAAAGAGAAAGGCCAAAAAGAAAAAAAAGAAAGGCCAAAGAGAAAAAAAGAAAAAAAGAAAATAAAAAAGAGAGAAAAAGAGAGAAAGGACAATGCTACTATCTCTTTTTCCACACTTGTGCTTCAAAATAGCACCATGATCTTCATGTTAGAGAGTCTCATATGTTGTCACTTTCATATACTAGTGGGAATTTTTCATTATAGAACTTGGCTTGTATATTCCAATGATGGGCTTCCTCAAAGTGCCCTAGGTCTTCGTGAGCAAGCGAGTTGGATGCACACCCACTTAGTTTCTTTTATTGAGCTTTCATATATATATATATATATATATATATATATAGCTCTAATGCATGCATTGCATGGCAATCCCTACTCACTCACATTGATATCTATTAATGGGCATCTCCATAGCCCGTTGATACGCCTAGTTGATGTGAGACTATCTTCTCCTTTTTGTCTTTTCCACAACCACCCTTCTATTCCACATATAGTGCTATGTCCATGGCTCACGCTCATGTATTGCGTGAAAGTTGAAAAAGTTTGAGATTATTAAAGTATGAAACAATTTCTTGGATTGTCATCGGGGTTGTGCATGATTAAATACTTTGTGTGATGAAGATAGAGCATAGCCAGACTATATGATTTTGTAGGGATAACTTTCTTTAGCCATTTTATTTTGAGAAGACATGATTACTTTGATTAGTATGCTTGAAGTATTACTATTTCTTATGTCAATATGAACTTTTATTTTGTATTCATTTGGATCTGAACATTCATGCCACAATAAAGAAAAATACATTATGAATTATGCTAGGTAGCATTCCACATCAAAAATTCTCTTTTTATCATTTACCTACTCGAGGACGAGCAGGAATTAAGCTTGGGGATGCTTGATATGTCTCCAACGTATCTATAACTTTTGATTGTTCCATGCTATTATATTACCCCTTTTGGATGTTTATGGGCTTTATTTTACACATTTATATCATTTTTGGGACTAACCTACTAACCGGAGGCCCAACCCATATTGCTGTTTTTTTGCCTATTTAAGTATTTCGAAGAAAAGGAATATCAAACAGAGTCCAAACGGAATGAAACCTTTGGGAGCGTGATTTTTGGAACGAACCTGATCCGGAGAGCTTGGAGTGCAAGTCAAGAAGCTCCCGAGGGCCCCACGAGATAGGGGGCCGTGCCCCCCTATAGGGCATGCCCCCTGTCTCGTGGGCTCCTCGGGCGGCCACCGACGTACTTCGTCCTCCTATATATACCTATGTACCCCGAAAACATCGAGGAGCACCACGAAACACAATTTCCACCGCCGTAACCTTCTGTATCCGCGAGATCCCATCTTGGAGCCTTCGCCGGCACTCAGCCGGAGGGGGAATCAACCATGGAGGGCCTCTACATCAACATCCTTGACCCTCCGATGAGTTGTGAGTAGTTTACCTCGGACCTACGGGTCCGTAGTTATTAGCTAGATGGCTTCTTCTCTCTTTTTGGATCTCAATACAATGTTCTCCCCCTCTCTTGTGGAGATCTATTTGATGTAAACTCTTTTTGCGATGTGTTTGTTGAGATCCGATGAATTGTGGGTTTATGATCAAGTTTATCTATGAATAATATTTGAATCTTCTCTGAATTCTTTTATGTATGATTGAGTTATCTTTGCAAGTCTCTTCGAATTATCAGTTTGGTTTGGCCTACTAGATTGGTCTTTCTTGCCATGGGAGAAGTGCTTAGCTTTGGGTTCAATCTTGCAGTGTTCTTACCCAGTGACAGAAAGGGTTGCAAGACACCTATTTTATTGTTGCCATCGAGGATAACAAGATGGGTTTTATATCATATTGCATGTGTTTATCCCTCTACATCATGTCATCTTCCTTAATGCGTTGCTCTGTTCTTATGAACTTAATACTCTAGATGCATGCTAGATAGCGGTCGATGTGTGGAGTAATAGTAGTAGATGCAGGCAGGAGTCGGTATACTTGTTATGGACGTGATGCCTAGATACATGATCATGCCTAGATAATCTCATAACTATGCGCTTTTCTATCAATTGCTCGACAGTAATTTGTTCACCCACCGTAACACTTATGCTATCTTGAGAGAAGCCTCTAGTGAAACCTATGCCCCCTGGGTCTATCTCTTATCATATTTGCTTTCAATCTACCTTTATTTGCTTCTTTACTTTTTGCATCTATCTTATAAAATACCAAAAATATATTTATATTTTCATACTATATTTATTAGATCTCACTTTCGCAAGTGGCCGTAAAGGGATTGACAACCCCTTTATTGCGTTGGTTGCGAGTTCTCAGTTTGTTTGTGTAGGTGCATGGGACTTTTGTGGAGCCTCCTACTGGATTGGTACATTGGTTCTCAAAAATGAGGGAAATACTTACTCTACACTTTGCTGCATCACCCTCTCCTCTTCGAGGAAAACCAACGCAAGCTCAAGACGTAGCATAACACACCCTACATTTTGGACAAGCGCGTCCCTAAGTCATGGTTCCCCCCTCCCATCGCCTCCTTTTCGCCATTCAAAATCCTAGGCCACCATAATCTCTCTGCTACAGCCACAAAACCCCACCCTCCTCCATCCGCCACCTCACCGCTGCCCAGCCGGATCCTCTTGCCCGACAACATCGTCCACCACAATAGCTCGACGTCTATCATCCACCTCCTCGGATGAGGATCCATCGTCGATCTCGTCGTCTCGCCGGTTCAACTGCCTGATGTCTGCTAGAACTACGTCGGTATTTCCCCAAAGAGGAAGGGATGATCCAGTATAGCGACGGTAGGTATTTCCCTCGGTGATGAGACCAAGGTTATCGAACCAGTAGGAGAACCTCTTCACACCACGTAAATTGCACCTGCACACAAATAACAAATACTCGCAACCCGACGTGTTAAAGGGGTTGACAATCCCTTTCGGGTACGGCGCCTCAAAATAGGCAAATAACATGAGGTAAAAGTGGTAGATAGGATAAATAGACCGCAGAACAAATAAATTGCAGCAAGGTATTTTTGTATTTTTGGTTTAATAGATCTGAAAATAAATGCAAAGGAAAATACATCACAAAGGCAAATATGATGAAAAGAGACCCGGGGGCCGTAGGTTTCACTAGTGGCTTATCTTGAGAAAAATAGCAAACGGTTGGAAAACAATTACTATTGGGCAATTGATAGAACTTCAAATAATCATGACGATATCCAGCACTAATCATTATATAGGCATCACATCCTAGATTAGTAGATCGACTCCTGCCTGCATCTACTACTATTACTCCACACATCGACCACTATCCAACATGCATCTAGTGTATTAAGTTCATGGAGAAACGGAGTAATGCAATAAGAATGATGACATGATGTAGACAAGATCTATTTATGTAGAAATATACCCCATCTTGTTATCCTTAATAGCAATGATACATACGTGTTGTTTCCCTTTTTGTCACTGGGATCAAGCACCGTAAGATCGAACCCATCACAAAGCACCTCTTCCCATTGCAAGATAAATAGATCAGGTTGGCAAAAAAAAACCAAATAACGGAGAAGAAATACGCGTCTATAATCAATCATGCATATAAGAGATCAAAGAAGACTCAAATAACTTTCATGGATAAAAACATATTTCTGATCATAAACTCAAAGTTCATCGGATCCCAACAAACACACCACAAAAAGTCTTACATCATATGGATCTCCAAGAGACCATTGTGTTGATAATTAAGAGAGAGAGGAAGCCATCTAGCTACTAACTACGGACCCATAGGTCTACGAATAACTACTCACGCATCATCGAAGAGGCACCAATGGAAGTGGTGAACCCCTCCGTGATGGTGTCTAGATTGGATCTGGTGGTTCTGGACTCTGTGGCGGCTGGAATTGATTTTCGTCGAGTCCCCTAGGGTTTCTGGAATATTGGGGTATTTATAGAGCAAAAAGGCGGTTCAGGGGCACCCAAGGTGGGCACAACCCACCTGGGCTCGCATGGGCCCCTAGGCGCGCCCTGGTGGGTTGTGCTCCCCTCGGAGCACCCTAGGCTTTCCTGGCACTACAAAAAAGACACATCCATGACATTTTGGGACGAACGAAATTTTTTTCTGTCATACATATGACACTTCTATGACGATAATTGTGACAAAACCCGGTATCATCATAGATGTGGTGGGCTCCTACTTCTATGTCACGCCCAAGATGCGACCCGATCCTAAAGGAACTCGAAGGTCCCACCAAGGATAGAAGCGCATCTTGAAGACGCTTTTGCAAGGTGGATATCATTACATCAACATTACATAATAGATGAGGATACATACAAAAGGGCATACAATGCCACATGAATACAACATCATCATACATAAGAGCACCAACTGACTACGGATGAAAACACAAACAGAAACTCAAACGACATCCACCCTGCTAGCCTAGGCTGCCGACCTGGAACCTATGCCCTGATCGAAGAAGAAGCAGAAGAAGAACTCCAAAACAAGCAAGCATCGCTCTCGCGTCAAGATCATCGCATAAACCTGTACCTGCAACTGTTGTTGTAGTAATCTGTGAGCCACGAGGACTTAGCAATCCCATTACCATGGGTATCAAGACTAGCAAAGCTTAATGGGAAAGGAAGGGATAAAGTGGTGAGGTTGCAGCAGCAACTAAGCATATGTGGTGGCTAACATACGCAAATAAGAGCGAGAAGAGAAGCAAAGGAATGGTCGTGAAGCTAGCAATGATCAAGAGGTGATCCTGAACTCCTAGTTACGTCAAACATAACCCAAAACCGTGTTCGCTTCCCGGACTCCGCCGAAAAGAGACCATCATGGCTACACACACAGTTGATGCGTTTTAATTCGGATCTGGTGTCAAGTTATCTACAACCGGATGTTAACAAATTCCCATCTGCCACATAACCATGGGCACGACTTTCGAAAGATAATACCCTGCAGGGGTGTCCCAACTTAGCCCATGATAAGCTCTCGCGATCAAAGAAGGATAAACCTTCTCCCAGGAAGACCCGATCAGACTCGGAATCCCGGTTTACAAGACATTTCGACAATGGTAAAACAAGACCAGCAAAGCCGCCCGATGCGCCGACAATCCCGATAGGAGCTGCACATATCTCGTTCTCAGGGCAACACCGGATAAGTCAAGCTACGAGTAAAACTAGACCTCGAGTTTCCCCGAGGGGGCCCCGCAGGTTGCTCATTTCGGACCAACACTTAGAGAAGCACTGGCCCGGGGGGGGGGGGGCTAAAATAAAGATGACCCTCGGGCTCCGGAAACCCAAGGGAAAAATGGATAGGTGAGGCAAATGGTAAAACCAAGGTTGGGCCTTGCTGGAGGAGTTTTATTCAAAGTGAACTGTCAAGGGGGTCCCATAAATCACCCAACCGCGTAAGGAACGCAAAATCCGGGAACATAACACCGGTACGACAGAAACTAGGGCGACAAGAGTGGAACAAAAAACCAGGCCTAAGGCCGAGTCTTCCACCCTTTACCAAGTATATAGATGCATTAATAATATAAGAGATATTGTGATATCCCAACATAATCCTGTCCATCATGGGGCAATCTTCAACTTCACCTGCAACTAGCAACGCTATAAGAGGGGCTGAGCAAAGCGGTAACATAGCCAAGCAACTGTTTGCTAGGAATGGTGAAAAAGGTTATAGGCTGACATAGTAAACACACCACATATATACATGACATGATGCACAACCAAACATGATGCATGACAAGGCTACATGAAGCTACTCATGGCAAGAGATGATGCAAACAAGAGCAACACATCAAAGCAAGTTTAAATGAGCCCGGAAACAACATATAACAATTCCGGTAAGTCCTCATATGCAAATTTCGAAATTGGTCCAGATCTGAATAAACATTAAGTTGAAGTTGTTAAACAGCAAGTTAAAGACCACCAAGAGTATCTACACGAAATTCTAGTCAAGTTACATATAAAGTTCATTTAATTCGGAGCTATGGCCTAGAAGATATGAGCAAAACAAGTCAAACATGGCATTGATGAAAATGCATGCAAACATCAAGCAAACACCTCAAAACAAGGATGCAACATGATAATATGAAACTACATGCAATTCTAAGCAAGTTTCATATAGAGCACACTCAAAACGGAACAACAGTTCAACACACACACACACACTATACAAGTTATAGCAACAATTTGTCCAAAACAGCAACTACCATATTGCAAGCATCAAAACAGTATGCTACAACACCTCACAGGAAAACAAAAGGCAGGTGCATGATGTACAGGTAAAGCATGACAAAACATGAACACTGAGCTATCTCCAGAAATCACTAGAACATGCTCAAAAAGACATGGCAAGATTGCACATAATAACAGTTTACAGACTTAGTAGAAATAACATCAGGTTGCAATGTTTAGAGCTATCAAACAACATGTTACAGGAACTTAACATGGCAAATAAAGCATGACATGAATCTACTAATTGCATAGAACAAAAGTCCTTTACTGACCATGAGCCAAAAAGGCACAGAAAATATGATGGCACCCATGTAAACATGGCAAATGATATGACAGATTCATACATGGCAGGAACAAAAATAAGTAGGCATGTTGGTGAGCTTGTACCACTCACCACAGAGCAATACATGGCATGGCAAGGCAACCAACAGTAAGAATACATGTTTATGAAGCTATAAATGGCAAGAACAAGTTCATAGCATGCATGGATCACTAGCAACACACATGGCAAAACTGAACTTAATGTTAACAGGCCGACAGCAACATTATTTAGCAATTTGAGAGCAAGATAACAAGTTAAAGCAGGCTATAAATGCAACCAGGGGCATGGATGGATAGAGCATGACATGTATAACAAATCATCCTTAGTGAACATCTCCAAATTATGCATAGAATAACTTGTAGCAGCAGGTTTACATAGCATCACAAAATAACTGAGTCCGCCTAGCAAAACAGTAACAGCAAGTACCCTACTTAACAAGCTTGATGAACTCACTAAAAGACTCATAAAAATACATGGATGGTACCACTATGAAGATGGCATGATGCAGAACAAAACACATGTAGAGCTCAACCTCATAGGATGCACACACAAAATGCAACGAAAAAGACAAATCATCTAGTTATAACAGTCGCAGTAGATTAACGTCATATAGCACTCTTGCAACGATGATAATGGCATCAAGATGGACTCAACAAAACATGGCACAACGGAATGAAATGTAGAGCATCTCATGACGAACATTTTGATATATCATATGCATGAAACGGAGCTACAGATGCAGAGATATGTCATGATGAATAAGGCACCAAAATAGAAACAATTTCGGGACTTAGTGAAATATCGGGGTCAGCCTTCGATCTGCACGGATATCGATGCGGCGGCGGATCTCGCCGGAACTTCACCGGAGTTGGAGGAGAGGCGGCCGGCGAGGTCGGGGAAGCTCGCCGGAGGAGGGGACGGCTGGATCCGGCCCTCCCGTGGCCGGATCTGGCCGGGGGGCGAAGGAGAGGAGGCGCGGGGGCGAGAGGCGGCGAACTCCGGCCGGCGCGCGGGGCCGCGGCGAGGACGGCGCCAGCGGGGAGCTGCGGGGGCGGAGCGGC
>NC_057801.1:503804283-503810905 GCF_018294505.1 Triticum aestivum | reverse complement strand
TGGCCGGGAGCGGCGGCGGGGAGACGTGGCAATGCTAGATTGGCCGGAGCGAGGTGTCCGGCGAACATGTCCGGCGCGGATGGACATGTCCGGCGGCGCGAGGAGGAAGACTGCTAGGGTTTGGACCGGGAATTTCCGGGGGAGAGGCATATTTATAGATAGAGGGAGCTAGGAGTGTCCAAATGAGGCACGATTCTCGCCCACACGATCGTGATCGAACGGCGGAGAGCATGGAGGGGGTTAGGATGGGTTTTGGGCCACTTTAGAGGGGTGTTGGGCTGCAACACAAAGAGGGCTTTTACGATTACCCGGTTAACCGTAGGAGTATCAAACGACCTCCAAATGGCACGAAACTTGACAGGCGGTCTACCGGTGGTGTACCAAGGCCGCTAGGCAAACCTCGGTCCATTCCGAGAACGTTTAACACCCGCACATGAAAAGAGGCAAAAGGGGGATGCCGGGGGACATAGGAGTGCCGGATTGCAAAATGGACAACGGGGAAAATGCTCGGGTGCATGAGACAAACACGTATGCAATGCAATGCACATGATGACATGATAAAATGCAACTCACAAGCAAATGACATGGAAACTACGGCGAATAGCTGGCAGACACCTGACGCGTCGAATCCGGGGCGTTACAACACTCCTCCACTAACAAGAGATCTCGTCCCGAGATCTTAGGACCGAGACGGAAGGGAAAAGGGATGAGGTGAAACAAGAACTCAAGAGAAGAAGCAAAGAGTCGACATCACTCGAGAAGATGAGAGGAACGACGAGAATGACGAGAATCGAAAGCTCACGGAATCAGATAGACTATGAAAGCACTCCGGTTAGAACAAGATAAGAAACGAATAAGACTGAAAGGATTTAGGCAGCACTCCAGTTAAAACATGGAGGAATAGAACACGAGCTTGAGAGGACGGAATGATACTTGATGACATAAGCAACACAATGCCTCCGGAAGAATTGAAAGAGTTAGCACCTCGGGAAGCAAGAAGAAGGATACTTGAGCTCCTTCGATTAGGATCTTGATGAACTCTTTGAAGAATGAATTAAATCATGAAGAACCACCATGAAGAACTCCGGTGACAAAAGGACGGTGAGATAGAAATGAAGGAAGAAAGAATAAGATGAGCCTTCAGATGATTTAGATGGGGGTTTCGACGACATGGCCGAGGAAATTTGTGCTCCGGAAAAGAAAAGATGAAAACACTTGGAACTAGAACTTATTCATCAAGAACAAACTCCGAAGGAAGGGATTACTCACTTGAATGCAATAAGAATAAGATTTATTGTATGCTTATCCTTCATCAAATTAAATTGATGACAAGCAATGGATTTTGCATATTACTTATTCTTGTTGAAAAAGAATTGAGAAGTGACATATCACAAACTTGAGAAGGTCTTCATGAACCACCGGTAGGATTGGAACAAACGAATGAATTAAAATGATAATCATAAAAAAGAATCTTGAACGAACCATCGTAAGAATTCAAAAAGGACTGATGAAAGAGTATGAATCACTGGGAAGAATTAAAAGAACAAATATGATTGAGGGGATTTAGATGCAAAAGAACAAAGAGATCATGAGCTGATTAAAGAACAATTGAACGAAGCACCGGGGTAAATAGAGAACGATAACTGGAATGATGGCCTACGGTGAAAAGAAACGGGAACACAACTCCTGAAATACTCCGGATGGTTGAGAAAAAGAATATCTGACGAATGGAATAATTCAAAAGGATAGCATGAAGCTAGAACCACGAATCTCGAGAGAATGGGCAAGATTTAGAGGAAAACTCTTCTTCGATCTTCAAATGACAACGATAAACACCATCAAAATTACTGAGATACTCCGGGAGAATGAAAAGGAGGAAGGGTTCAACCAAAAGATGAAAAGAATTTGAAAGCGAACTTGGAGATGGCATCTGACTGATGAAATTCATTCTTACATCAAACTCGAAAAGAATTAGGAATGGCTCCGGAATAATTAGAAGAGTCAGGTAAGATCCTGGGAAAAGACCTGTGGGTTAGGGCCCACTAAAGAAAACACTGTTGGAAAGGATGATGAACAGATAGATGATGCACCGAAACAATTGGAATATTTGAATGAGGTGACAACCTCGAATTAATTGGAACACAAACGAATCTCCTGAGATGTCTTCCGAACTCCGGAATGATTGAATGGCGAGAGGCAAACGAGCAAGGAGAACTCTTGATCCAAGGAAAAGAATGTGCACAACCGGAAAAACTTGAATTGAATCCACCGGAAAAGAGATGAAGAATGTCAAACGAGACAATAATTCACCGGTTGAAATAATTGAGGGAAGACTAAAGAGGTTCCGCACGAATGAAATTGATGGTCGAAAGAGACTCAGGCTCCGGGAAGAAGAGGGTGGGAGGGCGGGAAAACAAAGACAACTTGGAAGGGAGAACCGACGAATATCTTGAAGAGAAAGCACCGGTTGAAATCATTGAGGAAAGAAGGCAAAGATTTTGCACGAGTAGGATGAATACTCGATTACACACTCGGACTCTGAGATGAAAAGGGTGGGTGGGTGAAAAAAAACAACTGAGGATTGACCTTGGCAAAGATGAAGAGGCTCGAGTCAACTTGATGAGAAATGCACCGGATGAAAAGAGCTGAGAACCAACGATCGGAAAAACCAACTGCGTGAACCTAAATAAAAAATTTTGAAGGGGAAGAGGGGTAGTTCAAAACACCTACGTCAAGATTCCTCACCAGAGCGACGAAGGGGCTGAGGAGTAAAAAGAATTCCTACTCTCCGATATAACTGGACTCCGAAAACCATTTTCTTCTAGACTCGACAATGACCAAATTACACGATCAATCAAGGGGCTCCTAAGGTCGGTCGAGGCTCTGATACCAACTTGTCACGCCCAAGATGCGACCCTATCCTAAAGGAACACGAAGGTCCCACCAAGGATAGAAGCGCATCTTGAAGACACTTTTGCAAGGTGGATATCATTACATCAACATTACATAATAGATGGGGATACATACAAAAGGGCATACAATGCCACATGAATACAACATCATCATACATAAGAGCATCATCCGACTACGGATGAAAACACAAACAGAAACTCAAACGAAATCCACCCTGCTAGCCCAGGCTGCCGACCTGGAACCTATCCCCTGATTGAAGAAGAAGCAGAAGAAGAACTCCAAAACAAGCAAGCATCGCTCTCGCGTCAAGATCATCACATAAACCTGTACCTGCAACTATTGTTGTAGTAATCTGTGAGCCACGAGGACTCAGCAATCCCATTACCATGGGTATCAAGACTAGCAAAGCTTAATGGGAAAGGAAGGGGTAAAGTGGCGAGGTTGCAGCAGCGACTAAGCATATGTGGTGGCTAACATACGCAAATAAGAGCGAGAAGAGAAGCAAAGGAACGGTCGTGAAGCTAGCAATGATCAAGAGGTGATCCTGAACTCCTACTTACGTCAAACATAACCCAAAACCGTGGTCACTTCCCGGACTCTGCCGAAAAGATACCATCACGGCTACACACAGTTGATGCTTTTTAATTCGGATCTGGTGTCAAGTTATCTACAACCGGATGTTAACAAATTCCCATCTGCCACATAACCGCGGGCACGGCTTTCGAAAGATAATACCCTGCAGGGGTGTCCCAACTTAGCCCATGATAAGCTCTCGCGATCAACGAAGGATAAACCTTCTCCCAGGAAGACCCGATCAGACTCGGAATCCCGGTTTACAAGACATTTCGATGATGGTAAAACAAGACCAGCAAAGCCGCCCGATGCACCGACAATCCCGATAGGAGCTGCACATATCTCGTTCTCAGGGCAACACCGGATAAGTCAAGCTACGAGTAAAACCAGACCTCGAGTTTCCCCGAGGGGGCCCCGCAGGTTGCTCATTTCAGACCAACACTTAGAGAAGCACTGGCCCGGGGGGGCTAAAAAGAGATGACCCTGGGGCTCCGGAAACCCAAGGGAAAAAGGTCTAGGTGAGGCAAATGGTAAAACCAAGGTTGCGCCTTGCTGGAGGAGTTTTATTCAAAGCAAACTATCAAGGGGGTCCCATAAATCACCCAACCGCGTAAGGAACGCAAAATCCGGGAACATAACACCGGTATGACGGAAACTAGGGCGGCAAGAGTGGCACAAAACACCAGGCATAAGGCCGAGTATTCCACCCTTTACCAAGTATATAGATGCATTAATAATATAAGAGATATTGTGATATCCCAACATAATCCTGTCCATCATGGGGCAATCTTCAACTTCACTTGCAACTAGCAACGCTATAAGAGGGGCTTAGCAAAGCGGTAACATAGCCAAGCAACGGTTTGCTAGGAAGGGTGAAAAAGGTTAGAGGGTGACATGGCAATTTGGGAGGCTTGATAGAACAAGTGATAGGTAACGTAGCAAAGCGATAGAACGAAGCAACTAGCATAGCAATGATAGTAGTGAGATCCAAGGTGACGGTCATCTTGCCTTAAATCCCGCTAGGAAGAAGAATGATTCCATGAGGCCACGAAGACGAACCAAGCGTAGACGAACGAATCCTCACGATCGCAACGAAATAGGAACTATCGAGAATAAGCACACAACATAGTAAACACACCACATATATACATGACATGATGCACAACCAAACATGATGCATGACAAGGCTACATGAAGCTACTTATGGCAGGAGATGATGCAAACAAGAGCAACACATCAAAGCAAGTTTAAATGAGGCCGGAAACAACATATAACAATTCCGGTAAGTCCTCATATGCAAATTTCAAAATTGGTCCAGATCTAAATAAACATTAAGTTGAAATTGTTAAACAACAAGTTAAATAGCACCAAGAGGATCTACACAAAATTCTAGTCAAGTTACATATAAAGTTCATTTAATTTGGAGCTACAACCTAGAAGATATGAGCAAAACAAGTCAAACATGGCATTGATGAAAATGCATGCAAACATCAAGCAAACACCTCAAAACAAGGATGCAACATGATAATATGAAACTACATGCAATTCTAAGCAAGTTTCATATAGAGAACACTCAAAACGGAGCAACGGTTCAACACACACACACTATACAAGTTATAGCAACAATCTGTCCAAAACAGCAACTAGCCATATTGCAAGCATCAAAACGATATGCTACAACACCTCACAGGAAAACAAAAGGCAGGTGAATGATGTACAGGTAAAGCATGACAAAACATGAACACTGAGCTATCTCCAGAAATCACTAGAACATGCTCAAAAAGACATGGCAAGATTGCAAATAATAACAGTTTACAGACTTAGCAGAAATAACATCAGGTTGCAATGTTTAGAGCTATCAAACAACATGTTACAGGATTTAACATGGCAAACAAAGCATGGCATGAATCTACTAATTGCATAGAACTCCTTTACTGACTATAAGCCAAAAAGGCACAGAAAATATGATGGCACCCATGTAAACGTGGCAAATGATATAACAGATTCATACATGGCATGAACAACAATAAGTAGGCATGTTGGTGAGCTTGTACCACTCACCACAGAGCAATACATGGCATGGCAAGGCAACCAACAGTAAGAATACATGTTTATGAAGCTATACATGGCAAGAACAAGTTCATAGCATGCATGGATCACTAGCAACACACATGGCAAAACTGAACTTAATGTTAACAAGCTAACAGCAACATTATTTAGCAATTTGAGAGCAAGATAACAACAAGTTAAAGCAGGCTATAAATGCAACCAGGGGCATGGATGGATAGAGCATGACATGTATAACAAATCATCCTTAGTGAACATCTCCAAATTATGCATAGAATAACTTGTAGCAGCAGGTTTACATAGCATCACAAAATAACAGATTCCGCCTAGCAAAACAGTAACAGCAAGTACCCTACTTAACAAGCTTGATGCACTCACTACAAGACTCACAAAAATACATGGATAGCACCACTGTGAAGATGGAATGATGTAGAACAAAACACATGTAGAGCTCAACCTCATAGGATGCACACACAAAATGCAACGAAAAAGACAAATCATCTAGTTATAACAGTCTCAGTAGATTAACGTCATATAGAACTCTTGCAACGATGATAATGGCATCAAGATGGACTCAACAAAATATGGCACAACGGAATGAAATGTAGAGCATCTCATGACGAACATTTTGATACATCATATGCATGAAACGGAGCTACGGATGCACAGATATGGCATGATGAATAAGGCACCAAAATATGCAACAATTTCGGGACTTAGTGAAATATCGGGGTCAACCTTCGATCTGCACGGATATCGATGCGGCGGCGGATCTCGCCGGAACTTCGCCGGAGTTGGAGGAGAGGCGGCCGGCGAGGTTGGGGAAGCTCGCCGGAGGAGGGGACGGCTGGATCCGGCCCTCCCGTGGCCGGATCTAACCGGGGGCGAAGGAGAGGAGGCGCAGGGGCGAGGGACGGCGAACTCCGGCCGGTGCGCGGGGCCGCGGCAAGGATGGCGCCGGCGGGGAGCTACGGGGGCGGCGCGGCGAAGTCGCCGGTCGGCACGGGACGGAGGCGGCGGCGGGACGCGCTCGGGCGCGCGGGACGGCGGCGGGACCCAGTGAAGCGGG
>NC_057801.1:503752848-503803905 GCF_018294505.1 Triticum aestivum | reverse complement strand
GGCCTGGCGGGCCGGCGGCGGCGGGCGCGGAGGAGAGAGAGGGAGGCACGGGCTGAGGGAGACGGGACGCGACGCCACTGGCCGGGAGTGGCGGCGGGGAGACGTGGTAGCGCTAGATTGGCCGGAGCGAGGTGTCCGGCGAACATGTCCGGCGCGGATGGACATGTCCGGCGGCGCGAGGAGGAAGACTGCTAGGGTTTGGACCGGGAAATTCGGGGGGAGAGGCATATTTATAGATAGAGGGAGCTAGGAGTGTCCAAATGAGGCACAATTTTCGCCCACACGATCGTGATCGAATGGCGGAGAGCATGGAGGGGGTTAGGATGGGTTTTGGGCCACTTTGGAGGGGTGTTGGGCTGCAACACAAAGAGGGCTTTTACGGTTACCCGGTTAACCGTAGGAGTATCAAACGACCTCCAAATGGCACGAAACTTGACAGGCGGTCTACCGGTGGTGTACCAAGGCTGCTAGTAAAACCTCGGTTCATTCCGAGAACATTTAACACACGCACATGAAAAGAGGCAAAAGGGGGACGCCGGGGGACATATGAGTGCCGGATTGCAAAACGGACAACGGGGGAAATGCTCGGGTTCATGAGACGAACACGTATGCAATGCAATGCACATGATGACATGATAAAATGCAACACGCAAGCAAATGACATTGCAACTATGGTGAATAGCTGGCAGACACCTGGCGCATTGAATCCAGGGCGTTACATTCTATGACAAAAAATCATGACAGAAAATGGGCTTTTCATCTTGGGCGGGCCGGAGACGCAGCTACATGACATTCTTTGGGCCGTCCATGACAGAAAAAACCGTGGTAGAAGCGAGGGGGAGGAAAATTTTGGGGAGTTGCCGGTTTCGGTGGGAGGTCGGGGGCCGAGCGATGCGCGTTTCTATCGTACACGTGCGAGGCGTTGGCTCTAACTGAACCCGAGCGAGGCGTTGGGCTCTAACTGAACCCGAGCGATTGCATTGCAGGCTACGCGTTACTGAACCCGAGTGATCGATCGATGGCTGTTAACTGAACCCGATGGAGCGATTCCTTCGCTACTCCTGCTAACTGAAGCTGATCGATTGGATGAATAGTGAGCGTTGCGGGGGGAGGGGGGGTTGGATGAATAGTGAGCCGTGGCGTTGCCTCTGGATGAACAAGACCCCGTGGTGTGGAGGGCTGGATGAATAGTAGACGGTGGAGGGGTGGCCGTGGAGGGGTTGTTGAGCAGGACCCCGTGGTGTGGAGGGCTGGATGAACAGTAGACGGTGGAGGGCTGGATGAACAGTAGACGGTGGAGGGGTGGTTGAACAGTAGCCGATGGAGTAGCGCGCGGTGGAGGCTGGATGAACAGGAGCTCGTGGAGGCTGGAGGAGGTCGACAGAAACCCGTGGAGGCCGGAGGAGGTCGACGGTGGAGATGAACAGTATCCCGTGGAGTCCCGTTTTGTGGTACGCCACACCCCTCCCGATGAACAGGACCCCTGTTTCGACCATAGCGCTCCAACACAAGTCTGTTTCATCCGTTTTGCGGTATGCCACGCCCCTCCCGATCAACAGGACCCCCGCTTCGACCGTAGGAGGTCCGTTTCGTTCGATTTGCGGTACGCCACACCCCTCCCGATCAACAGGACCCCCGTTTCGACCGTAGGAGGTCCGTTTCCTACGTTTTGCGGTACGCCACACCCCTCCCGATCAACAGGACCCCGTTCCGAATGTAGGAGGTCCGTTTCCTCTATTGTGCGGTACGCCGGGCCTCGTTTCCATCGCCTGTTCCGTCCAAGCCGGTTGGCTCCCACGCGTTCCGTTGCCTCCCGATGAACACGACGCATTCCGTTGCCTCTCCATGAACATGATGCATTCCGTTGCCTCCCCATGAACACGATGACGACACTATTTCTCCGTTCCGACCCAGCCATGTACACAAGCCCTGGCCGTACATATGCGCGAGTAGGCGTTCGAGACCCTGCCCGTATGTACGTACGTGGCCGTATTTTCTTTCTTGCACCCTCGCCGCTGTACGTACGTATACATGCTACGTGCGCGCCTCTACTACAACACGTGTGCGCCTCTACAACGACCAGTATGTACGTACACGTTTGCGACCAGAATGACAATGCTACGTATGCTTCGACCAGGTGGGTCCCGACTGTCAGGCACTTCCTTGCCTGCGAAGATGTAGCTGGTGGGTCCCAGCAGTCAGGGGGGCGAATCATTTTTTTTGCCCGGACGCACTTCCTTGCGTGCGAAGATGTAGCTGGTGGGTCCCAGCAGTCAGGGGGGCGAATCATTTTTTTTGCCTGGACGCACTTCCTTGCATGCGAAGATGTAATTGGTGGGTCCCAGTAGTCAGGGGGGCGAATCGTTTTTTTTTGCCCGGACGCACTTCCTTGCGTGCGAAGGTGTAGCTGGTGGGTCCCAGCAGTCAGGGGGGAAACGTTTTTTTCGCGAAATACGGTGGCCCGTCCGGTGGGTCCCCGCTTTCAGGTGGAGGAATAATTATTTTGCACGTAATAAGGAGGCACTTCCTTGCTGCGACCGTGGACCCAGCTGCCAGCCTCTACATGCACAGTACTCTTCCAATGGAAGTCGGTCGTTGACCACATTGACCACGCCGCGCCGAGAGCACCACGGTGGTGGACGACGATGAGGCCTAGGAAGGGGACGACACGGAGGCAGGGAAGACTCGGCAGTTGTTTCCCACGCGGAGGGGAGTACGACTGTATGAGGGTTTACTGGTCCGTCTGCCATCGCCGGAGGATAACAGTAGGTGTGGGTGAGTAGAGGGATGGCTAGGCCAGCGATGGGAGTACGATGGGGCGGTGAGGCCTGCGCGACAGCATAGCCGGCCGCGGGGAGGAGGGAGCAGGCAGTCCCACCGGCGCTTGTTTGAGCGGCTGGAGCAGGAAGAGCAGAGATTGAAGAAGCACGACGGCCGTTGGATGGACATCCTACCGTCACTGCTTGTGCATCAACCTTTTTTTAGGAAAGCCTCAAATTTGTGGAAAACAGCATACAACCCATCTTCCATTATTTCTAATAATTTACAACCCATTTGCTAATTCTTAAGGTTTTTCTTGGAGCCCATATTCTTTTTGTCAGCATTATAGCCCATATTGTGGCCACAGTTAAAAAATTATACGAAATTTTGCATATTTCGGTGCGGTCTGAACTATTTTTAATCCCGAAATTTCGACTCACATTCAAATAGATTTCAAAAATAAATGTATATCAATATAAAATCCAACAAATTCTCCATGCATAAAAATTAACGTAATTTAAAATCTTGAAATGAAAAAAAATATATTTGAAACTAATTGCCGGTTTGATGTGTTTTAAAAATGTACAACCCATTTCTCATTACTGATGGGCCATTTTCTTAGCCAGCCGAATGAAAGATCTCCTCGTCTTGAAAGATTTGTAGCCCAATAGGCCTGACAAAGCGACTTACTTGGCAAATCACAAAAAAACTGGGCTCTGGCCGTGGACCCAGCTGTCAGCCTCTCCATGTACAGTACTCTTCAGATGGAAGTCGTTCCTTGACCACATTGACCACGCCGCGCGGATAGCACCATGGCGGTGGACGACGAGGCCTAGGAAGGGGACGACGCGGAGCCAGGGAAGACACAGCAGTGGAAGCCCGCACGGAGAGGAATACGAGGGTTCACTAGTTCGGCTGTAGTGTGAGGCTGCCGTCGCCGCACAGCCTGGCCAGCGGTGGGAATAGTAGGGGGCGGTTAGGCCTCCACGGCAACACAGTCGGCCACGGGAGGCAGGAGCATGCGGCACGACCGGCGCTGCCTTGGGCGGCTGGAGCAAGAAGACCAGAGGTTGAAGAAGCACTACGGCCGTTGGATGGACATCGTACGGTCACTGTAGCTAGAATCGTTCATATTGACTAAGTTGAGAAAGCCCTTCGTCCCCGTCAACTTAGTAGGCTCACAAGACAGCCTCCCACCAAGGTGGGTCCCAGCTAGCTGGGGGAGTATTCATTTTTTTTGTGCGTAATAAGGACGCACTTCCGGTGGGTCCGAGCTGACAACGGGGGGAACATTTTTTTGCGAAATACGGTGGCCCGTCCGGTGGGTCCCAGCAGTCAGGGGGAAACGATTTTTTTCACAAAATACTGGTGGCCTGTCCGGTGGGTCCCTGCTTTCAGGTGGAGGAATAATTATTTTCCGCATAATAAGGAGGTACTTCCTTGCGGCTGCCGTGGACCCAGCTGTCAGCCTCTCCACATACAGTACTCTTCCGATGGAAGTCGGTCGTTGACCACATTGACCACGCCGCGCTGAGAGAACCACGGCGGTGGACGACGGCGAGGCCTAGGAAGGGGACGATGCGGAGCCGGTCCACGGGAGGCATGAGCAGGCGGTAGCACAGCCGGCCACGGGAGGCAGGAGCAGGCGGCACGACCGGCGCTGCTTTGGGCGGCTGGAGCAAGAAGACCAGAGGTTGAAGAAGCACTATGGCCGTTGGATGCACATCATACGGTCACTGGAGTATTGATTAAGTTGACAAAGCCCTCCGTCCCCGTCAACTTAGTAGGCCCACAAGTCAGCCCAACAATATGGTGGGTCCCAGCTAGCAGGGGGTATTCATTTTTTTGGGCGTAATAAGGAGGCACTTCCTTGCATGCGAAGATATAGCTGGTGGATCTCACCTGTCAGCGGGGGGAACATTTTTTCGTGAAATACAGAGGCCGTTCCTGTGGGTCCTAGCTGTCAGGTGGAGGAATCATTATTTTGTGCGTAATAAGGAGGCATTTCCTTGCGTGCGGCCGTGGACCCAACTGTCAGCCTCTCCACGTACAGTCCTCTTCCGATGGATGTCGTTCATTGACCACGTTGACCAGGCCGCGCCGAGAGCACCAGGGCGGTGGATGACGGCGAGGCCTAGGAAGGGAACGACACAGAGCCAGGGAATACTCGGCAGTTGTTTCCCACATGGGGGAGTATGAGGGTTTACTGGTTCATCTGCCGTCGCCGGAGAATAACAGCATGTGTGGGTGAGTAGAGGGATGGCTATGCCAGCGATGTTAGTACGGTGGGGCCATGAGGCATGCGCGCAGCATAGCCGGCCGCGGGAGGAGGGAGCAGGCAGTCTCGCCGGCGCTTGTTTGAGTGGCTGGAGCATGAAGAGCAGAGATTGTAGAAGCACGACAGCCGTTGGATGGACATCCAACAGTCACTGCTCTCGTGTGTTGACTAAGTTGACAGGGCGTTGCGTGTGCGTCAACCTTTTTTTAATGAAAGCATACGTGTCAACCTGTAGTAGGCGCACAAGTCAGCCTCAAATCTGTGGAAAACAACATACGACCCATCTTCCATTATTTCTAATAATGTACAACCCATTTGCTAATTCTTAAGATTTTTTTTGGAGCCCATCTTCTTTTTGTTAGCATTACACCCCATATTGTGGCCACAGTTAAAAAGTATACGAAATTTTGCATATCTCGGTGCGGTTAACTGTTTTTAATCCAGAAATATCGATTCACATTCAAACTATTTTGAAAAATAATTTATATAAATATAAAATCCAAATAATTGTCCATGCATAAAAATCAATGGAATTTAAGATCTTGTAATGAAAAAAATTGAAACTAATTCCCGGTCTGATGTGTTTAAAAAATGTAGAGGCCATTTCTGGGCAAACCGAATGAAACTCTCATCGTCTTGAAAGATATGTAGCCCAGCAGGGCCGATAAAGCAAGTAGGCCTTGTTTCGGTATTTCTTTTTAAAAAATAGAACCGGGCTAGCCATTTTCACCACGAAAAAAACACAACTGGGCACATGATGTGATAAACATAAATAAAACCCTAGCTAGACGGGCCACAGCCCCCGCACAGCCTCGTTGTTACCCTGACCCGTCGCTAAAACTAGTATAAATAACAACTGCTTGTTCCTCAAAAAAACTGCGCGACTTGCTGGGTCCCTGGTGTCAGCTGCTCGTAGTGTAATTCTCTTGTTTATTGACTACATTTACAATGGCGTGAGCCCCAGATGTCCAACCATTAGGAGGAACCATATTTTTGGGCTTGTACTATAGAAGCACTTGATTGCGTACTGCCATGACGCTGGTGGGTCCCTACTGTCATCCTCTCCACGTGCAGTCATCTCCTTGTTCCTCTCGGTTGTTGACGATGTTGACAATGCAAGAGGGCGGCGCACCACGCACGGCAAGCGAACCAAGGCCGCAAGGCGGAGGACGATGGCGAGGCCTCGGACGAAACAAACAGGAGCCGTTGAAGATGCGTCGGTCCAGTCGTAGGCGGAGGGGAGTACGAGTGTTGACTGGTTCAGGCACGGGTGCGTGTTGGGGCTGACGTCGTCGGAGAATAACATGACGTGTGGGGGAATAGAGGGAGGGATTGGCCAAGGTTGGAGGGTACATACGGTAGGGCGGTGGAGGCGCAGCCAGCCATGGGAGGCAGGAGCAGGTGGAGCCGACGGGGTGGTTTGGTTTGGGCGGTAGGAAGAAGAAGACAAGAGATAGAAGATACACGACAGATGTTGGATGTCAATCCAACGGCTGGTAGGCAGAATCGTTTGTTGACTGGCTAGTAAGTCGACACCACCTTGGATAGTCTATTTCCTCGCGGGTCCCAAATGTCAGAATCCAAATCTGTCATGGTCATGCAGCCTTTCCTAAGAAAATTTACAGCCCATTTGATGTGCTAGTTCGAAATAAGTTTGTGGGTGCTGGTGGGGGCTAATCACTTGGCTTCTGTAATGCACAATGAGCTCAAGCAGCCGGCGTGAGTGATGTTATTTCCCTTCGTTGTGATTTGTTACAATATTTCACTCTAAATTAAACGAATGGCAAGCCATTTGCCTTGTTTCAAAGAAAATATGACAGTCACAGCCGAGTTGAAAAGGGCAGGAACATCTAACTCCAGCTTACAAACTGTACAAAAGCACGAGGGTTGATTGTTCATCAGGTTTACAAAAAACCCAGATTGAAAAGGGCAACAACATCTAACTCCAGCACTGTTTTCGGCAGTCACAGTCAAATGGATCGGTCAGGTCCATAGAATGAACATCCTAGGTCGTAAAATTTACTGGATTATGACCACAATATGTTGTAAATAGAAGCCCGGCACGTTCAGAAGCTCTTTTGCCCACCTGAAGCTCCTTTTTTGCTCTTCAACATACCCATCCGTCAAAACCATGCTGCTGATAAACTTAAGCCTGATGGACAATAGTAACCTCACATTTAGCAGGAAGAATGTGACAAATCTTGTGTTTGCACGGTTGGCTACATATGTTCTAGCGTTATTGTCTTTAATCGAATCTCATGAGAAGTGAGAAAATCCCGATGCTTACGAATCCACCGATTGGTTATAACTTTCTTACCCCATCCTGTTTCCTAAATAGACATGAAGATTGAAAATAGTTAAGGTCTAAAAGAAGAATGTCGAAAGAGCAACAGCTGAACGGTTAATTCTAGTACACTATATGCGGGCTTCCAATGTGCGTGAAATTATCACCTTTATATACAACTTCTCCAGACATGGAAAGCATTGCAGCAAGCCAATAATCTTGTTCAGATCAAAACTATTCATTTGTATATATAAGATCTTGACAGAATCCAGCGCCATTGATAGGCCATCCATGGAGAAACTCTTCATTGAGCATAGAACATAATATTAGTAAAAAATGTGTACTCCAAGATGATATATAAATTATGCGCAGAAATTTAAAATGAAGCTTATGGTTACAAGTGTAGATGATAATATAAAGTACCTGAAGAACTGTGGAGCCAAACACCATATTGAAATGAGCACATAGATCATGTATTACACCCAAGGTCTCCAGTTTAGGCGCAGAGAGGACGGTTATTTGCAACGGTGAATAACTAGAATCAAGGATCAACCTTTGAAGTGAAGGGGCATCTTGGATGATGAGCTTCCTTCCGTCAAAAGAAATTCCAATTCTTACAAGGTTAGGCGACTTTATTTGTAGACAACCGATTCTAACTGTGAAAACAAGCACCAAGCACTCCAGCGCAGGGCAACTGGAGTGGATGATGCTGTGCAATGAGCCTCCGATATACGAACCCGCACAAGTGAAAGTTTCTTGAGAAATGGGAGTTGAAGGTTTAGTACCAGATTGTCTGGTAGGTAGCACAGCGCAAAGGTGGCGGTGTGGAGAGAGGAGGAAAACCGCGAGATGGACATCGGTGCTGAGGGCACAAGGTCATGGCATTCGGTATGTGGTATGAGATTTCCAGGGGAATAGTAGAACTCAAGCAGCTGTAGTTCTGTGAATTCAAGGGATTTCAGCTAGGCGTCCACCGTGCAGGGCATGGTATGCTTGCTCAGGTAGCATGACGGGATGTAGAGGCTTTGAACGGAGCCCTGGTGGGAGGAGATGATGGCTCTGGGGATTTCAAAATCATTGAAGAGAGATAGCTGACGATAGTTGAGATTAAGGGGCACGACGCGCCATAGAGGGTGCCACCAAATTGAGAGGACTTGGGTGCGACAACAATCCTTGGTGGGGAGAAGCGAGATGATCTCCCCAAGGACGGTGTCCGGGAGATCGCTGATGCAGTCCACCCGAGATTCTACGGGTTCCTGGGATCCGGTGGGGGCGGGGTCACCGCTTCTCCCCGCGCTGCCGGGTGCAGGATCTACAACAGGCGTCGCTGCTGGCGGGAGCCTCATCTTCTTGGCGCTGGGGTCAGCCGACTCCATTTTCCTCGAGGGCATCGCGTCGCGCTCACGGATTTGAGTAGAGTAACGATTGACGAGCCTAGTTGTAGTGCGAGCGAAGAAGAAGGGGAGCTGGGGGTTTTCTATAGGAGTGAGGAAGAAGGGGAGCTGGGGTTTTCTATAGGAGTGAGGTGAGGAATTTGTGGGTATGAGTGGAGCGAGCTGACGTGAGGTGGGTGGGAGCGAGGAGGAAGAAGAGCACCCAGGTTTTTGGGGGTGTGTGTGCTGGGTGTGGGTAGCGCCTTTTGAATTGATTTTACTATTTACTAGTGTGGATTGGCTGTTTTGTCTTGGGCCCAGAGAAACAATTACTACTAGTACAGTGGAGACACTCTACAACTACCCAGAAAAACAATTACTACTAGTACAGTGGAGACACTCTATCGCTTTTGGCTCCTCCTAGGTCATTGAAACGTCTCCCTCTACTGAATGCCATTATACTTTTGTTCACCGACATGCGGGCCATGCAGCACGCGGCCCAAATGCCATCCACCAAATTAGAAGGCAGTATGTAGGCGGAGAGTCAGCCCGGTCGTAGCATGGCAGTAACGAGCCGTCGTATCACAAAACCCCACCTCCCCGTAGTCTAAGTTTGACGGACGAAGCAACCATCATTTCACTCTTCGCTGAATCCCCTTCTCCCTCACCGTCTTCAAGAAAGGCAACACTCGCATCTGCCACTGTTCTTCTCTCCCAACGAAGGGAAGGTAAGCGGATCCGTGAGTTGGTATATTTTTCGTTCAGAGAAAAAAAAGAACTTTTGGAAAGCAGTAACCGACCCTCACTCTCTTTTTTGTTTCATTGTCATTGCGATTGTGTTTTCCTTTCAGTGGTCTCCTAGTATTCGTCAATTTCATGATGGACCGAGGAGAACCAGGCAAAGATCTGCTGATATTGGAGCAGACGCGGGAGAGAGGCTGATCCCCACGAGACAGAGAGCTCCAAGAAGATGGAGGCAACCACCGAGCCGACCCCAGATACGCTCACGGCCACTACTGAGATGGTCAACGCCCCGTTTGAGGTTACAGCCCCCGTGGCACTGCAGGAGCAGTTTTTCCCCTTCGAGGATGTGTCCCCCCTCCCCCCCGCTGAGCTGCCCAAGGTGATTTCCTTCTTTGCCGATCTCGATTGTGGTTTTTCATCTAAGTATGTGGTGATTTTTTTTTAAAAGGAAGTATGTGGTGATTAATAATGCAAAATTTTATTAGCTTCGATGCCATGCTATACATAGTGGTTTAAATAACTTGTGTTTCTTATACTGAAAAGTAATTCAGAATTTGTTTCTGTTTCAATTAGAGCCCTGATGCAGACAAGGATTGTGTGGTTGTGCATGTCACTCGCTATGAGGCGGACGACCTGAATATACACACTGGGAAAACAGAGTTCTTAGGCTGTTGGATCCTGGAAGCCATTTGCGGTTATACCAATGAAGAGGTGTATTCCAGCCTCACTGTTGTCAGGCGTGTTGTCCAGTGTGTACTTAAGCGCAAGAAGTTCAAAGCTACTCCATGGTTTGTGAGGTATACTGTTCTTGTCAAGCTTACGCAGGAAGATGACATGGCATGCCTCCACAAACAAGTTTATCAGTGGCAAGGCCACAAGGTTGTCTTCGTGAAGGTTCACAGGATTGAGCCGCTGCGGGACGTCCTCGATGATGTTCATGGCAAGGCCCGTCTTGTGTCCAGCCCAAATTAGATCGAGGCATGAAATAGTTGCCCCAGCTAGTGTTTAATAGTAGTTTGGATTGTGTCTAATTATCCGAACCTTGCCTGTTATCGACCCCTCTGGGGCTAGTACTCTGTTTGAATCCGTCTATGGGAACTGCTGCTACTCTTGTGTGCCCGTGAATCATGTGAGAACCATCGTAATTGTTGCCGAAACAGATGCGTTCTCACTAGTTTTTTCATGAATATGGCATGGTAAGACATAAGTTGTCACGGTTTATCATACGAGCAGTGTGTGTTTTGATGAAATAGAGCACTCGTTCGAGAACCGTGCGCCGACGTATACATAAGTACTTGTAAACACTGTTGGTGCTACCCCACTTGTAAGCAGTTGTGCAAAACACGACACATTGGCTCAGCTCGCTTCAACACTAGGCTATCGACCAGCTAACAATCAACAATCTGATGTCTAACATATAAGCAACTATGTATCTTGTTACAGTGGTTCATGCAGTTAATTGAGGCCACAATGTAATAAATTCCAAATGTTGAACGCTAGTCCAACGCTCATGTGGAACACTCACATTAAACTCGTCTTCATAAAAATCTTGAAAAGCATAAGTTAAGCAGTTTTATACATCTCAATGATTCATAGAACATAACAAACATATACTAGTTCACAGCAAAAGATAAAGTTGTGAGAAGGTTTACAAATCAGGAAAAAACAAGCAAGGCTTCTCTGAGCAAAGGGCCTCCCAGCAGGCTTAAATTTCCTGGAGTTCACTCTGGTTTTTTCTTGTTGCCACCATCCAAGGTTAGGTCCTCTTATTCCAGAATAACCAATTATAATTGTGGTCTCAGCTGGAATGCTGAACTGAACCATGCAGTGTACTGACCAGGTGAAATTCTTGTGCATTCCACTAAATTTAAGCACCGCTATTTGCAGAAATAAGCAGGCCACAATGCCTCTTGTCCGCGCACCTGTCCAAAAAACCGCCGTGCAGCCGTGCCAGCTAGTCCTCGGTCCATGGATGAACTGGTATAAAGTGCATTCCAGACTAGGATGCAGTTGTTTTCGCTCGTCCCTACACTGCAATCAGGAAGTAAAACATACGGATCAGCTTCTTTTAGATTGCGTTGGTCATTCTACCTTAGTTACTACCAATGTAGGGATACCTTGAGGACGGGAGGTTAGACGACGACAGCGAGGGATAGCCAGCTCATTTTGCGCAGTTGTACTAAAACTGAGGTGTGTGATTTTGATTGCGCGGATAGAAACGATACGGAGACAGACATCCCGAAATGATATGGAGATAGACATCCCTGTTTGCGTAAATATGAAATACGGTTATTTAACAATGATAGATATTACTACTTTCCCCCGTTTCCTCTTAGAACCAAGTCCTAGATTCATGCTACAGCTTTCCCACTTTTTTCCCTGTTTGAACCAATGCTTTGAGTTCACTGTATGAACTAGCTTTACTTCTAATAATAGTAGAAGTCTAGGTGGCTTTCGAACAGCGAACGGAAGTAGAAAAGGATCCACATGAAGGGGGAAGAGCTGGGGCAGTAGAGCAAGGCAGGTTTTGAAGGAATATATACCTGAGGGTCTTCGGCATGTGGCAAAGACGGTGTCGGGAGGCCGCATCTTTGCCACAATACCGCAGGGAGGAAGAAGGGGTCGGAGGCCCTCCCGAGCCGGCGCTCTCTCGGATAGAAGGGCACGGCCGCCGATCGAGACGCACGGGCAGCCGTTGGTCTCCTCCCTCGCCGCCGACAACAGCATGAACGATGCACCTACACCCCCTGCCCCGGTGGAGGTTGTCCGTCCGGATTTGTGACCAGCCGTGAGCTGAGAGAGAGTGTGTGGCCACCTATGTCTTGCTTAGATCTGGAGAGCATGAGAGAGTGAACGAGAGGAACCCTAGTAAAGCAAGCGCTAAGGCTCCTGATTTTATATATAGTGGAGTGATTTTGTTGTACCGGCTTCAAAATTACGCGCTCCTACGTGTTCCCACGAGTGGGTGTGAGAGAACTAGTGCGTGCATGCACCGCTTCTCTTCGTGAGAGTACAATATATACTATGCCCAAAGAACGTTCGCCGCAAGAGTAATAATATAAGTGTGTGACGTGTGAGCTAAAATAAAATGTGCATGCCATCTTTTATTTTTTAGAAGTTCTGAGGGTAGGGTGTGAAGAGCACATATATGCGTGACGTCTACCTGCAGATAGACGATGGGTGCCACGTGTGAGTCTGCGAGAGGACTCGGGAGAGTTGTGACTCGTGAGGGTGCGTGTGCGTGAGAGAGAGGGGGGCACGTATCAATGCAATGCATGTGTCCATAAATCATTATCCGACGAACGTTTGCCACAAGCCTTTTCCTGACGAACGCCGTAAGAATCGTTAGATCGACATTAGATAGTGTCAGTTTTGCCATGTCATTTAACAGAATAGCCACTCCTCCTACACACAAATCTTCCATGTGAGTGTTAGCAACTGTCGTATGCTCCCTCCTTTCCGAAATGCAGTGCATATATCTTTATTGAAAATTAGAACCTCACAAACTTTTACCAAGTTTTCGTGTACCAAATTGCACATGTAGAATACCCTGTATATACCATTTCATTCATCTTCGAGAGGTAACTATAAAGATGGGTGAGGAGTCTACAAAGAAAGACCATCGTATCACCTGCAGCAATTTCAACCATCCTTTAGTGTCGAGGAATATCATAGGAGCTGTCAGGACCCCGACTCGATGTCACATCGATCTAGCTGGTAACACCTCATATCACTTTGCGACCTCACGCACGGTATCCCCACGGGTGTCGTCTTACCTTTTCCCGGGACCGTTTGCACCTTTTGGCTCACATATATGATAGTGTCGCTAGCATCCATATGATAAGGAGCCCGGGCTGACATGACTAGTCGTAAACCCAAAGTGGCACAGACTTACAGGGACAGGCATCCATGACCCAGCTTCGAACGTGTCGGTCATCAGCAAGTGGGTCCGGGCTGTAGCACTGGGCTAGCAGGACTCCGGTAAACCGGGCTGTAGCGGGCTAACAGGACTCCGGTACTCAAAGCGTGACATTTCCCCGAAGGGACAGACACAGGAACGAAGAAGGACACATGCCGGCCAGCCTAAGTGTTCCAGAGCAGTAGCAAGCTACCATGGCTCAGCGGTAACACTAGGAGACATTTCCCGGTAAGAGAGGCTACTAAAGATAAACAACTAGATAGTCAGATCCCACACATACCAAGCATTTCAATCATACACACAATATGCTCGATATGTGCAAATACAACGAAGCATCACAACATGACTCTATGACACAAGTACTTTATTTAAGGCTCAGGGAGCCATACATAACATACACAAAGGTACGGGTCTCACGACCCCACATACAAGTCATACAGTCATACAAACCAGCAGCGGAAGTAACTTGTCTGAGTACAGACAACTAGTAAAATAAAAGAGGCTTGGAAAGCCTAGCTATACTATGTGGTCCTTCACAAGCTCAGGGTCACCACCTGGGTCTTTAGCCTACTCGTTGATGTCAACGTCAACGTCTACATAGAACCCATAAAAAGGGGTTGCAGCGTCTTCTGTAAAAATGTAGATTATAGCAACATGAGTACAAAGGTACTCAGCAAGACTTACATCAGATCCTACATACATGCATAGTATAAAGAAGGGTTGGTGGAGTTATTGCAGCAAGCCAGCTTTGACTCTTGGCTAGGCTAACCTACGATACTCCAACTTGAAATGGTTTTGCGCACACGAGTCCACTACTCACCACTTCAATACACTACCGAGGATCCACCTCCGTCTTACTACAGAAGAGCCATCCTCGGCACTCACACTTATCTTGAGGCTTTTAACAGTATCCATTTACTTGTCTATGAACTGTATAGGCAACCAAGTAGTCCTTTACCGCGGACGCGGCTATTCGAATAGATCATGTTAACCCTGCAGGGGTGTACTTCTTCATACACGCTCTCACCACTTATCGTCGCTTACACGACATGTACTCGGCAACCTTCAAGCGGAAGCCCAACGTGGGTGTCGGCCACGACCTACCTAATCACCTAAGCCTCCAGTCCAGGTTTATCGCCTATTCAGGTTCCATCCGCAGGGAGTCCGGCCGAGGTTTCCCATACGGCCCCGAACAATGTGAACAGGGTTCCCGAGAGACCTAACGGGTATTCGGTACACCGTGCCACGTACCTACCGCATCACAGCCCACCCCTACGGTCAGCGCTGTCCACGGCCTCCAGTAGGCTACAAACACCAGAAACTACTTGCAACTCCTGGACGGAGAACTAGGGTGAATAAGAAGTCGAGAGGGTCCATTGGTTTCGGGCCCAATGCATGGTAGTAGCTGATTCTTAAATCACACATACAGATCTTAGTGCTTAAGGTCGGCTTCAATGAAACAACCCACCATGTACTCCTACATGGCCTCTCATCGATACCTTTACCAAATCGTGTTCACCACACCACTCTCATTACCGACATAATCATTTCACTCTAGCCCATCACCCAGATGAACCAGACCTGACACGACTCTAAGCATAGCAGGCATAGCAAGGTAGGAACAACACATACATAGGGCTCAATCAACTCCTACACATGCTAGTGGGTTTCATCTAGTTACTGTGGCAATGACAGGTCATGCAGAGGAAATGGGTTCAACTACCGTAGCACACAGCAGTTTGAATCGCGTTGTCTTAATGCAGTAAAAGAGAGCAGGAGCGAGAACATGGGATTGTATCGATATGATCAAATGGTTGGTTGCTTGCCTGATGGTTCGATGCACTAATATGGTTCTTCGTTAGGGTAATCACGGTACTCCTCGGGGGCAGAACCTGTCGCAAAGGACACCGATACACAACCATCACCAAACAATGTGCAACAATATGATGCATGCATGAAACATGGCAATATGAGTGTGTTGGGCTAATGCAACTAAAACCAGAGGGGTTTGAACAAATTTGAATCAAGGATTCAAATTTCAAATTCAAATATGGTCTTTTAAAGTGCTTTTCCTTGTTCTGCTTAAAACATCAATTTAACTTGTTTGATCATGCATGAAAATAGTACAGATGGATAGATTGGATTTTTCTGATCATTTTTCATATATAATTTGTCCAATTTGGAGTTACAGAATAAAAGTTATGAATTTTTGAAGTTTAAATAATATTCTGGAATTTCCTGATTTAACTTAAATCCAGAAAATCAATTACTGCGTCAGCCTGACGTCAGTGTGACGTCAGCAGGTCAACGGAACAGGTCTGGGTCAAACCTGACAGTGGGTCCCGCATGTCAGGGTGATTATTTTAATTAAGATTTAATTAAAACTAATCCTGTATAATTAGCAGGGCTGGGCCCCACCTGTCATTGACTCAGGGGAGTCAACCAGGGCCCACCCGTGGTCAAAGTCAAAGTCGGCTGCCGGCGTTTAGCCGCCGGCGAGCCCGACGCGGCGGCGGAAGTGGTTTTGGCCATTTCGGCCACCAAATGGACCGCGGAGACCACCGGAGTGGAGCTGAGGACAACCCGCAGCTCTTGGCGGAGTCCGTTGGGGTCGGGGTGGCCGGAGTTGGCGCCGGCGACGACTTTGGCGGCCACCGGGGTTCGGTCGAGGATGAACTTGGCGCTAGAGGGGTCGGTGAGGCTCGTGGAGTGGCTAGCTAGGTGCTGTGGGACTCGGTGAGCAAGATGGACACCATCTTGTGGCCGGAGTGTGGCCGGAAGCACGTCGGCGACGAGGTCCGCGACGGTGCGGGCGTGTGATCCTCGTGCGGTGGCTACACGGCTCGGGAATGAGAGAGAGAAGGTCGGAGGAGTAGCTAGGCTCACAGCGCTCCCGTAGAGGCCACCGGCGGGGTCGGGGACGAGCTGAGGCAGCGACGGCGTTGAAAGGGATCTCCGGCGACGGCGAGCTCGGGCGAGGTCGGTGCGGTGGTCTCGGGCCGCTCGAGCACACGGGGCTCGGCTAGCTCGATGAAGTGGACGGCGGCGAAGCTCCTGGACACGGTGGCACGGCGTGGGGTGGACGGAGGGCGTGGCTACGGCGAGGGGGTGGCGGCGATGGCGTCGGCCATGGCTGGGGCGTGCGAGGGGGAGGAGCTGGAGAGGAGAGGGGGTGTCTGGGGGGTTCGGGGGAGAGAGGGAGGCCGGTTCACGGCGTTAGCCGGGAGAGGGAGGCGGCGAGGCGGCGAGCAGCTGCGTGGCGAGCTGCGGTGCCGCCGCCGAGCACCTTGGCTGCCTGCCTGGCAAGCCAAGCAGCTCGCTGGAGCGGTGGCCGGGCTGGGCCGGCCAGGTGGGCTGGCTGGTGGGCGACAGGTAAGTTTTCCCCTTTTTTTCTGTTTCTGTTTTTATTTAATATATCTGCAACTTTGTTGAATTTAATAAAATACCTAGGCAACTTCAAAAATCACCAAACTATTCCTGGCCCATAGTTGGATTATTTCCAACATGAAACATTTTAGTTTGGAGATATTTGAGCATTTAAATATTTTATATTATTTTAAATGCCCAAATTCAAATATTTATGATTTAATTCAAAAACCCTAGGATGGCCTAGGAAAATGTGCACCACTTTTGGCAGAGGTTCTGAACCAAGGCAAAAATGATGGGCATTTTAGAAGGGCATTTCAGGTTCATTGAAAAATTATTTTAGTAACCCTAGTTGGTTTCAGAGGGGACTGGGGGTTCTGTCATCCCCATTTCAAGTTTCTGATGAAAGAGTAAACATGATGCAACACTCTAATGCATGACTAGCTAGGGTGTGACAACTCACCCCCACTCAAAAGAATCTCGTCCCGAGATTTGGGTTCCTCCAGGAAGAAGGCGGGATATTCAAGTCGAAGACGATCCTCCCTTTCCCAGGTTGCTTCATCTTTAGAATGGTGCGACCATTGAACTTTGAGAAACTTGATATTATGACGTCGGGTGGTACGTTCGGCCTGATCGAGGATACGAACGGGGTACTCTCGATATGTAAGATTATCTTGGAGATCAAGCGTTTCGTGGTCCACTTCACGGATAGGATCCGAGAAGCAACGCCTGAGTTGAGAAACGTGGAAGACATCGTGAACCCTGGAGAGGTGCGGAGGTAGTTCCAATTGGTAGGCAACTTCTCCTCGTTTGGCGAGAATGCGCAAAGGTCCAATGTAACGAGGAGCCAATTTGCCTTTGATACCGAAACGATGGGTTCCCTTCAGAGGGGTGACCCGAAGATAAGCCTTCTCGTCAACTTCGAAAGTCATAGCCCTATGTTTTCGGTCATATTGACTCTTTTGACGAGATTGGGCTGTTTTCAACTTTTCACGAACGATACGAACTTGTTCTTCTGCTTCCTGAATCATATCCGGGCCAAAGAATTGTCTTTCCCCGGTCTCTGACCAGTTAAGGGGTGTTCGACATCGTCGTCCATAGAGAACTTCAAAAGGGGCTTTATCCAAGCTAGATTGATAGCTGTTGTTGTAGGCGAATTCGGCAAATGGAAGGCACTTCTCCCAGTCCATTCCGAATGAGATAACAGAGGCTCGAAGCATGTCTTCTAGAATCTGATTGACGCGTTCCACTTGACCACTTGACTGAGGGTGGAAAGCGGTGCTAAAGGAGAGACGGGTTCCCATAGCATTTTGGAAACTTTCCCAAAATCGAGAGGTGAAAAGACTTCCTCGATCCGAGTTAATTTCCAAAGGAACACCATGGAGAGACACTATTCGGGAGATGTATAAGTCTGCCAGCTGACTAGCGGTTATACTCTCACGAACAGGTAAGAAATGGGCTACCTTGGAAAGACGATCGACCACGACGAAAATAGCATTATTCCCTCTCTTGGTCCTGGGAAAACCGGTAATGAAATCCATACCAATTTTATCCCATTTCCATTCAGGAATAGCTAAGGGTTGAAGGGTGCCAGCAGGCCGTTGGTGCTCTGCTTTTACACGACGACAGACGTCGCAATTTGCAATATACTGAGCAATTTCTCTCTTCATCCTAGTCCACCAGAACCTCTGGCGTAGGTCCTGATACATTTTAGTGCTACCGGGATGAATGGTGAGAGGAGATTCATGAGCTTCCTTAAGGATTAATCGCCTTAGGTTGCGCACTTTGGGAACCACTAGTCGATTCCCGAAGTATACGACTCCTTGATCATTAATGGAGAAACAATTCGCAATTCCTTTCTGAATGTTCCTCTTGATGCGGGAGATTCCCGGATCTACCTTCTGTGCTTTGATAATTTGATCCGTAAGGGTAGGTTTTGCCACCAAGGTTGAAAGAAAACCTTGAGGTACAATGTGAAGGTTAAGTTTCCGAAATTCCTCATGGAGAAGCGGTTGACTTTGTTGTAACATCAGGTTGTTACAATAAGATTTACGACTTAGCGCATCAGCCATGACGTTGGCTTTCCCTGGGGTGTAGGTTATTCCTAAGTCAAAGTCTGTGATCAATTCAACCCAACGTCTCTGCCTGAGATTCAAATCCGGTTGGGTGAAAATGTACTTCAGACTTTGGTGATCAGTGAATATTTCACAACGATTACCGAGGAGGTAATGTCGCCAGGTCTTAAGTGCATAGACTACGGCTGCAAGCTCTAGATCATGAGTAGGATAATTCTCCTCATGTGGGTGCAATTGCCGTGAAGCGTAAGCAATTACGTGTCGATCTTGCATGAGAATGCAACCTAGTCCTTGTCGCGAGGCGTCGCAGTAGATAACAAAGTCCTTGGAGAAGTCTGGCGGTACCAGCACGGGAGCAGAGGTCAGGCGTCTTTTCAGTTCCTGAAAGCTGTGCTCACATTGTGGAGTCCATTCGAACTTTTTATCTTTCTTGAGGAGTTCGGTTAGAGGTTTAGCAACTTTGGAGAAGTTCTCGACAAAGCGACGGCAATAGCTCGCTAAGCCTAGAAAACTCCGAACTTGCTTGACCGATTCAGGTGGAGTCCAATTAAGGACGGCTTGAACTCGCTCAGGGTTAACAGCAATACCTTTACCAGATATTACATGACCCAGATAGGTCACTTCTGACAACCAGAATTCACATTTTGAAAATTTGGCATAAAGGCGATGCTCTCGAAGTTTCTTCAACACTAGCCTTAAATGTTCGGCATGTTCTTCCTCGTTCTTGGAGTAGATGAGTATATCATCGAGATAAACTACGACGAATTTATCCAAATACTCCATGAAGATTGAGTTCATTAACCGAGAAAAGGTGGCTGGAGCGTTGGTTAAACCGAAGGACATGAAAGTGTACTCGTATTGGCCATAACGAGTAACAAAGGCCGTTTTAGGAATGTCCCCGTTTCTGATTTTGATTTGATGGTAGCCCAACCTCAAATCCATCTTGGAGAAGACTGAGGATCCAGCGAGCTGATCATACAGGTCGTTGATCCTGGGAAGCGGATATTTGTTCTTGATTGTGACCAAATTGACAGGTCGGTAATCTACAACCATCCGGTCCGTACCATCCTTCTTCTTGACGAATAGGACGGGGCAAGCCCACGGAGATGAACTAGGGCGGATGAAACCCTTTTTCAAGGATTCATCGAGTTTTTTCTTAAGCTCGGCTAGTTCTAGTGGTGCCATCTTATAGGGTCTTCTAGCAATCGGAACGGTTCCGGGGATGAGGTCGATTACGAACTCAACATCCCTGTCAGGTGGAACACCTGGCAATTCCTCTGGAAAGACATCCGGGAAGTCACAGACTACCGGCACGTCCTCAAGGTCTGGCAAAGGGCTGGCGTTAAGAGAATATAATTGTCGCTTAGCTATTCGGGTCAAGACATTGACTATCTTCCCCGAAGGATGGGTGAGTTGAACAGTCCTAGAGAAGCAATCAATTTTGGCTTGATGAGCTGACATCCAGTCCATACCCAAAATGATATTAATATCTGAAGATTTAAGGGCTATCAAAGATGCGAGAAAAACAAGTCTGTCGACTTGGATTTCATTTCCATGGCTTACTCTAGAAGTTTGCCATTTGGATCCCAGAGTTTGAATTACCATAGAGGTTGGCATATCACCGAATGCGACGTTATGCAAGCGAGCATAGTTTTCAGATATAAAAGAATGAGAGGCTCCTGTATCGAAAAGAACAGATGCCGGGTGGCAATTAACAAGAAGCGTACCGAGAACGACGTTGGGATCCTCTTGAGCTTCTTCGGCAGAGATACAGTTGACATGGCCACGTGAAGCGGTGACCGGCTTGGCGTGGAATATTTTTCCTGTCGGCTTGCCACGGCCAACAGCTTTAGCGGATTGGTTGGGGTTGGTCTGGGGACACTCACGCATATAGTGACCAGATTCCCCACATTTGAAACAAGTCACGGAACTGGTACGTGGAGGAGCATTATTGGTTGGACCCCCATAGGGCTTGGCCGGAGCAGACTGTTGAACGGGGCGAGGCGCCTGGAAAGATGGCCTCGGTGTGAACCTGGGTGGCAGGGCGGTGTTGGGTACCCACACGCGGCGCTTCTGAGGACCAGCACCGGATGAGGAACCCATATCACGGCCATGCTTGCGTGTTGCGTCATAGTCAGTCTGACCAGTTTCAGCACTGATGGCTTTGTTGACAAGTTTCTGAAAAGATGTGCACTCGTGCAGACGGAGGTCGCGGCGAAGCTCAGGACTAAGGCCCTTACGGAACCTTGCTTGCTTCTTGGCGTCAGTAGACACTTCCTCAGTTGCATATCGGGCGAGATTACCAAACTCCCTGCTATAGACATCCACAGAAAGTCGGCCTTGGGTGAAACTGCAAAATTCTTCACGTTTACGGTCCATGAGACCCTCCGGAATGTGATGTTCACGGAAAGCCTCACTGAACTCAGCCCAAGTAGTGACATGGCCCGCTGGCCGCATAGCTCCATAATTCTCCCACCATAGACTGGCGGGGCCTTCAAGATGATATGCAGCAAAGGTGACCTTGTCAACCTCAGCTACTAGCGCGGAACGCAGCTTGTGAGAGATACTGCAAAGCCAATCATCAGCGTCGAGAGGCTCGACGGAGTGGTGGAACGTGGGTGGATGCAATTTGATAAAATCACTGAGTGACACCACGTTAGCCCTCTGATGGTGTGCTGTATTCTGTTCAATACGCTCCAACAAACGGTTGGTCTCCCGCTTGTTTCTCTCAGCTTCCATCATAACCTCGGCTAGTGAAGGGGGATGAGGCAGATTTTCATTCCTGGCTTCACTGCCTTCGGCCTGCTCTTGGGAAGCAGGGTTAGCGCGCGTGTTGACCATCCTAGGTAAACAAGACAATGATTTAGTCAGAACGATAAGATTCCGACATAGGGTACAGAATGTAAGGAATAATTCGGAATGCAAGATGATCATCCGTATGACATGGTAAATACAGAAACTGCTTCTTTTATTCCATCGTCATACACACCATACAGGGTTTAGTACAAGACCAAACAAGTACTATTACGGTGGAAAGAGGATTACATCTCATCAAAGGCATCCCAAGCTCCTATACATTATTTTTCTACACCTCCGGAAGAGTACAAGCTAAGTCATATCCCACGAGTCACGCGGGACGATAGACGACACAGCTAGTGCGAACTAGTGATACTACCACTAACTCAGACCGATCCGTAGTAGTCCTCGTAGAAGTCACCTCCATAGCCTGGAAGTTCAACATGATCATCCGGAAACAGACGGTCTCGCGGAGCTTGTGGACCATAGGGGCTAGGATGAGGCCTTGGACCAGCAAACGGTGGCCTGCGGGGACCGCGAGGTGGGGTGATGCCTCCTACATCACGCCAAACCATCACGTCCGGCAGAGCAGATCTCACAGGATAGAGATCGCGCATATCTGAATATCCAGCTTGCACCGCCGGTGCGAACCGAGTCAAAGTGGCCCAGTGGTCAGCACGGGTATTGAAGAGCTCTAACCTCAAGGCCCGATTTTCACGGTCCTTATCCTCGAGCATCTCAGCAGTGGTGCGAGTCCGTGAATCCTCCTGAGTGGGGTCAGCATAGATAGCCTGGAGATATCCTTGTGCTCCCGGAAGTGATCCTGGCATATACCGGAAATCAGAGTCCCGAAATAAACCAGATCTGACTCGCATAATGGTCATCATAGAGTAGGCGGCGTCCTGCATAGCCATCTCAATAGTAACCCCGAGTCCATAGGAACAGTGAAGAGGCTCGGTGGATCCAGGATAAGATGGAAATATCCTGACAGTGCAGAGATACTGGCTTTGATTAAAATCTCGGAATTGCTCTTCGACCGTGTACTCGGGATACCAGCGGTATCCAGCCTCAGTCATTACCCTGACCAACTTAGCAGTATGGCCGGGTACATCTAGACATCGAGTCAGGCGAACCACTTGATTGAGGTCGCGAGTGGCCATCTGAAAGCACAATCATAATGCAAAGGCATTAGAATTTCTAGCAAAATTTCGGCAGCATAACAGCTGTAAATGCTCAAGAAGGATTTGAGACATTTGACAAAGGATTTCGTACACACTCAACATCATCACCTCAAAGTTCTGAAACCATTCTAACAACATAATGTGGTAGTAGATCTGAACTAGGCTTGTATCCATCAAACCTATAAGGTACTACTGATTAGTAACACGTGATCCTGATAGAGAGAATAGATCCTAATTCCTTATCCCCCGGTGGAAGAATGGACTGACTCAGATCAGAATGTCACAAGATAGAGGAGTAAAGAGAGCCTTACGTTCCAACCCACAAACAATTCCCCTACATATAACTAAAGAATTTCTAGACTCAACATCGACCAGTTTGGCTTGGAGAACCTACAGGCAAGCCGGCTCTGATACCAACGCTGTCAGGACCCCGACTCGATGTCACATCGATCTAGCTGGTAACACCTCATATCACTTTGCGGCCTCACGCACGGTATCCCCACGGGTGTCGTCTTACCTTTTCCCGGGACCGTTTGCGCCTTTTGGCTCACGTATATGATAGTGTCGCTAGCATCCATATGATAAGGAGCCCGGGCTGACATGACTAGTCGTAAACCCAAAGTGGCACAGACTTACAGGGACAGGCATCCATGACCCAGCTTCGAACGTGTCGGTCATCAGCAAGTGGGTCCGGGCTGTAGCACTGGGCTAGCAGGACTCCGGTAAACCGGGCTGTAGCGGGCTAACAGGACTCCGGTACTCAAAGCGTGACATTTCCCCGAAGGGACAGACACAGGAACGAAGAAGGACACATGCCGGCCAGCCTAAGTGTTCCAGAGCAGTAGCAAGCTACCATGGCTCAGCGGTAACACTAGAAGACATTTCCCGGTAAGAGAGGCTACTAAAGATAAACAACTAGATTGTCAGATCCCACACATACCAAGCATTTCAATCATACACACAATATGCTCGATATGTGCAAATACAACGAAGCATCACAACATGACTCTATGACACAAGTACTTTATTTAAGGCTCAGGAAGCCATACATAACATTCACAAAGGTACGGGTCTCACGACCCAACATACAAGTCATACAATCATACAAGCCAGCAGCGGAAGTACATTGTCTGGGTACAGACAACTAGTAAAATAAAAGAGGCTTGGAAAGCCTAGCTATACTACGTGGTCCATCACAAGCTCAGGGTCACCACCTGGGTCTTTAGCCTACTCGTTGATGTCAACGTCTACATAGAACCCATCAGAAGGGGTTGCAGCGTCTTCTGTAAAATGTAGATTATAGCAACATGAGTACAAAGGTACTCAGCAAGACTTACATCAGATCCTACATACATGCATAGTATCAAGAAGGGTTGGTGGAGTTATTGCAGCAAGCCAGCTTTGACTCTTGGCTAGGCTATCCTACGATACTCCAACTTGAAATGGTTTTGCGCACACGAGTCCACTACTCACCACTTCAATACACTACCGAGGATCCACCTCCGTCTTCCTACGGAAGAGCCATCCTTGGCACTCACACTTATCTTGAGGCTTTTAGTGGTTTCCATTTACTTGTCTATGAACTGTATAGGCAACCAAGTAGTCCTTTACCGCGGACGCGGCTATTCGAATAGATCATGTTAACCCTGTAGGGGTGTACTTCTTCATACATGTTTCCACCACTTAGCGTCTGCACACGACATGTGCTCGGCAGACTTCAAGCGAAAGCCGACGTGGGTGTAGACCACGACCTACCTAAACACTTAAGCCTCTAGTCCAGGTTTATCGCCTATTCAGGTTCCATCCGCAGGGAGTCCGGCCGAGGTTTCCCATACGGCCCCGAACGATGTGAACAGGGTTCCCGAGATACCTAACGGGTATTCGGTACACCGTGCCACGTACCTACCGCATCACAGCCCACCCCTACGGTCAGCGCTGTCCACGGCCTCCAGTAGGCTACAAACACCAGAAACTACTTGCAACTCCTGGACAGAGAGCTAAGGTGAATAAGAAGTCGAGCGGGGTCATATTTCAGGGCCCAATGTATGGTAGTAGCTGATTCTTAAATCACACATACAGATCTCAGGGCCTAAGGTCGGCTTCAATGAAACAACCCACCATGTACTCCTACATGGCCTCTCATCGATACCTTTACCAAATCGTGTTCACCACACCACTCTCATTACCGACATAATCATTTCACTCTAGCCCATCACCCAGATGAACCAGACCTGACACGACTCTAAGCATAGCAGGCATAGCAAGGTAGGAACAACACATACATAGGGCTCAATCAACTCCTACACATGCTAGTGGGTTTCATCTAGTTACTGTGGCAATGACAGGTCATGCAGAGGAAATGGGTTCAACTACCGTAGCACACAGCAGTTTGAATCGCGTTGTCTTAATGCAGTAAAAGAGAGCAGGAGCGAGAACATGGGGTTGTATCGATATGATCAAATGGTTGGTTGCTTGCCTGATGGTTCGATGCACTGATATGGTTTTTCGTTAGGGTAATCACGGTACTCCTCGGGGGCAGAACCTGTCGCAAAGGACATCGATACACAAACATCACCAAACAATGTGCAACAATATGATGCATGCATGAAACATGGCAATATGAGTGTGTTGGGCTAATGCAACTAAAACCAGAGGGGTTTGAACAAATTTGAATCAAGGATTCAAATTTCAAATTCAAATATGGTCTTTTAAAGTGCTTTTCCTTGTTCTGCTTAAAACATCAATTTAACTTGTTTGATCATGCATGAAAATAGTACAGATGGATAGATTGGATTTTTCTGATCATTTTTCATATATAATTTGTCCAATTTAGAGTTACAGAATAAAAGTTATGAATTTTTGAAGTTTAAATAATATTCTGGAATTTCCTGATTTAATTTAAATCCAGAAAATCAATTACTGCGTCAGCCTGACGTCAGTGTGACGTCAGCAGGTCAATGGAACAGGTCTGGGTCAAACCTGACAGTGGGTCCCGCATGTCAAGGTGATTATTTTAATTAAGATTTAATTAAAACTAATCCTGTATAATTAGCAGGGCTGGGCCCCACCTGTCATTGACTCAGGAGAGTCAACCAGGGCCCACCCGTGGTCAAAGTCAAAGTCGGCTGCCGGCGTTTAGCCGCCGGCGAGCCCGACGCGGCGGCGGGAGTGGTTTTGGCCATTTCGGCCACCAAATGGACCGCGGAGACCATCGGAGTGGAGCTGAGGACAAACCGCAGCTCTTGGCGGAGTCCGTTGGGGTCGGGGTGGCCGGAGTTGGCGCCGGCGACGACTTTGGCGGCCACCGGGGTTCGGTCGAGGATGAACTTGGCGCTAGAGGGGTCGGTGACGCTCGTGGAGTGGCTAGCTAGGTGCTGTGGGACTCGGTGAGCAAGATGGACACCATCTTGTGGCCGGAGTGTGGCCGGAAGCACGTCGGCGACGAGGTCCGCGACGGTGCGGGCGTGTGATCCTCGTGCGGTGGCTACACGGCTCGGGAATGAGAGAGAGAGGGTCGAAGGAGTAGCTAGGCTCACAGCGCTCCCGTAGAGGCCACCGGCGGGGTCGGGGACGAGCTGAGGCAGCGACGGCGTTGAAAGGGATCTCCGGCGACGGCGAGCTCGGGCGAGGTCGGTGCGGTGGTCTCGGGCCGCTCGAGCACACGGGGCTCGGCTAGCTCGATGAAGTGGACGGCGGCGAAGCTCCTGGACACGGTGGCACGGCGTGGGGTGGACGGAGGGCGTGGCTACGGCGAGGGGGTGGCGGCGATGGCGTCGGCCATGGCTGGGGCGTGCGAGGGGGAGGAGCTGGAGAGGAGAGGGGGTGTCTGGGGGGTTCGGGGGAGAGAGGGAGGCCGGTTCACGGCGTTAGCCGGGCGAGGGAGGCGGCGAGGCGGCGAGCAGCTGCGTGGCGAGCTGCGGTGCCGCCGCCGAGCACCTTGGCTGCCTGCCTGGCAAGCCAAGCAGCTCGCTGGAGCGGTGGCCGGGCTGGGCCGGCCAGGTGGGCTGGCTGGTGGGCGACAGGTAAGTTTTCCCCTTTTTTCTGTTTCTGTTTTTATTTAATATATCTGCAACTTTGTTGAATTTAATAAAATACCTAGGCAACTTCAAAAATCACCGAACTATTCCTGGCCCATAATTGGATTATTTCCAACATGAAACATTTTAGTTTGGAGATATTTGAGCATTTAAATATTTTATATTATTTTAAATGCCCAAATTCAAATATTTATGATTTAATTCAAAAACCCTAGGATGGCCTAGGAAAATGTGCACCACTTTTGGCAGAGGTTCTAAACCAAGGCAAAAATGATGGGCATTTTAGAAGGGCATTTCAGGTTCATTGAAAAATTATTTTAGTAACCCTAGTTGGTTTCAGAGGGGACTGGGGGTTCTGTCATCCCCATTTCAAGTTTCTGATGAAAGAGTAAACATGATGCAACACTCTAATGCATGACTAGCTAGGGTGTGACAGGAACTCTATATGATATGATTTTTATAGGATTTTTTCCTTTAGAGCCAATTGGTTCATAGGAATAGATTCATATACTCTACATTTCAATGGAAATAAACATGATATCATTTCTATAGCTTTAGATCCACTTGGTTCATATGAATGGATTCCTATACTCCCTTAATTTCAAAGGAAAATAAACATTAGCGTATATTCAATAGAAAAGTTCCTATGATATGAACCAAATTACATCTCTTTACTATTCTCTCCTCATAGGACTTGAGATACATGTCATCTTGAGATTCAATAGAAAAGTTCCTATGATGTGAACCAAATGACATCTCTTTTCCAATCCCTACTCATAAGAATTGAGATCCTCCATGTCATCTCTTTCCCTACAACTTCCATGTATACATCTGCTATTCCTAAATAGATAGTACAACCCACTAGTAGCCTTTTTCCAAAACATGCAACTATGGCACAAGAACTATATAGTGTGCCAATAACTTTGAAAGATGGTCGCTGGATGAAGCTAACCCTACAGTGCAAAGATGGGCAAATCCGAGCACTACTGGCCGTTCGATATCATCAACATTCCACCAGATCTGCCACATGTACAATTTAGAAGACTCCATGGTTGAACTTAAGCATAATGCACAAACCTCAAAACACAAGCACTTCTCCTTTGTTCTAGAATCTTCTGTATCATAATTGGTTATTTTTTTCCTAAATGAATTGCCATTATTTGTTTTTTACTTTATGATTTACAATTCACAACCCCATGAATCTTAACATTTTTATAAAACTAATTGATTTTGAATGAGATGAACTATAAGAACTAAATGAACATCTACATCATGCATATATGACTCAAAGCTTTACATGCTATAATGTGTATTTATTCATAATTTGGTTTCGAAATCTCATGCGTTCAATACATGTGTACCTTACTAGTTTTGAGTAGAGTAGAAAATTTCACGCGGCCCCGGGTATATCAAAATGCAGGGCCCATGCATCATTGCCTTTCGGTGGAACCTACGTCCACAATTTTTTGTACGTGCTATATCTCCACTGGTCCCCGAACCCAAAATTCTGCCTCGTTCCCGTAAAACCAAGCGGCCCACACATATTTAAGGCATCGACTCGAACCCGTTTACTATGACGTGGCCCCGCACGCCGTAGTACTCCTACAAACCCTACCGCCGCACTCATCATCGGTTTTCTTCAAGAGGACGAGGGAGAAGACGATTTATAGTGGAGGCGCTTTAAAAAAAGGATCTGTAGTGGAGACCCCTACCCTAGAGTGCCCTAGGTAGCTGCCGCATGCATCATTGTTTTCTCTTTTCTTTATGCTCTTGCGCGCTAGAGTGAAATGATGGTTGCTTCGTCTGTCCAGCTTAATGCAGGAAAGGTGGGGCTTTGTGATTTGACCCCTCATCGCTCATTTTCTACTACTGCGGCGCTACGACCGGGGTGCCTCCAATTCCAACCGCTGCTCCGAATTGTAATTAGGTGCATCGCACGTGGAACAAGACGGTGGATGAGCCACATGTCTGCCAAAGGGGTCCTGTTAAGTGTGTCGCCATTTCGTGTGCGGACTGGCCCTGCTTGAGTTGCTACGCCAACACAACAGGAGCAGCCTACTACTTGGTTTTGCTCCTTGGTGAATCCCGACTATATTTATCTAAAAAGATACGTGCTGAACTACCCTCTCCGTCTCAGTTTTTTATTTGTAGGCGTCTCGGTTTATAGGGCCTGCACGTAGTTCTAGGTCATCTATTTGACTAACTAAATATGAGTTACTATGTCACAAAAAGTATATCACTGGATTCTTATTTGTTGATATGTGAAGAAACAAGAAACGAGGTAGAAGTTAATGCACCGCGCCTTAGTATTTTGGGATTATTTGGTTTCCGTAAGATGACTTACTCACCTATACGGAGGGAGTAGTTGTATTTAAAAGTCGAGGGCGGGGCTTTTCCTGCGCGGTAGGCGGGGCAGTTCCGTCCAGTCGGTTCGACAGAGACGCGAGAGGACGAGGGAGTAGGCTACTGCAAACGTAGGGCTGTGTGATTTGACAGCGAGTTACTGCTGGACAGGTGGGCCCCTGTGATTTGACTTGCCATTATCATTTTAACTGCGGCGCTACGACCGGCGTGAGTCTCCCGATTCCTGACCACCTCCATACAAGTGCCTCTCCCAATGCTCCACCATGTAGTAGTAGAGGCTGGCTCTTGCATGAGAGACCACTTCTTCACTTTTTCCTTGCCTCTCTTTCCTCCACATATGCAAAAATGCCATGTAAAGTGCACTATTGTACTTACTTGCTCCTACAGGTGCTTAAGCTTGCCACATAGGCATAAAGTCTGATGTGGCAAGTTAATCAAGAAGAGAGAGACTATGGTGACCCAAGGAAGAAACGGTGCTAAGCGCGTGTACCTAGGTGAAAAGACAATTTTGAGTCTATAGCTAATTAAATGAAGCAAACTTAGCAACACCATTTCATTGGAAGAGGTCACTCCTTGGCAAATGCAATAAATACTAGTACTCCCTGTGTCCCATTATATAAGAACGTTTTTGACACTAGTGTCAAAAACGTTCTTATATTATGGGACGGAGGGAGTACGAAGAAAGAGATAGACAGGAGTAAAAAAATACACTTATAGCAACCTTATAGCCAACCTTGTTGTAGTATGAGTGACTAAGTGATGACTATGTATGACATGCCAACATCAGATAGCCTAACGCACCGTGTTAAATCTCCAAGGGCGCGACCGCGCGAGCGATGCGACGGTCGTGGTAGGCGCGACCATGATACAGGTTGCTGGCAGCCCTTGGATCTGAGATCAAACGGTCGCATGCTAAGTTGCTGAAAATTTAAAGAATAATCCTCCAGATAGGATATTCACCCATAGGTCTAGAATCACGCCATGCAACCGTTTGATCTCAAATCCAAGGGCTCTCGGAAGCCCGTATCATGGGAGAATAGGAAGCCACTACCCTGCCGTTCGCACGCTGGCAGTTTGCTCCTACTCGTCCCCGCACATCCTTTAATACTACGGCAGTTCATTCCTAGTCGTCCCGTCCATTCACATTATGGCAGTTCCACTAATCCTAAACCTCCTCCCAAATCCACGGTGTCCCAAATCTCCCCGATTTGCGGTGAGTACAAGGTTAGAACCATCACCGGTGATGAGTTCGACGTCATCTACACCCGTACTTCCGTGACTGTGAAAGGATGCCTTTCTCGCTTCAGACGCATGTTTGAAAACTCACATGATGAGTGGGTCGCTGGGCTAGATGTTGAGTACACCACAGTCGTGGGACGAGAGAAGGATCTAAAGGATGAAGAGAGGAAGAAGCCCGCTGTGATCCAGGTTTGCGTACATAACGTTTGCTTGGTCTACCACATATGCCATGCCGACGTCGAGTGCCAGGATTTTAAGAACTTCCTCGAGGACAAAATAGTCAAATTCGTTACTGTAGACTTTAAGAATGACAAAGAAGTCCTGCGTCGGATAGGCCTCGTTGTAGGAAACCCCTTCGACCTCCAGAAGAATTGGTTGGTGCCTCTCGTCAGCCTTCAATGTTGACCCTGGCAGGAGCCATGGTTCATCCTTCATACGGTAAACTGGAGAAACCTCCATACACGTTTCGTCGTCATGCATGGCAGCGGAATGTACTAGATATAGAACACATCCAGTACGCTGCAATGGATGGCTACCTTTGTTTCAATATCTACAAGGGTTGGATGAAGAGCAACAACCAAGTTGGCGGTTCAAGCAAAGAAGTATCGGCCAAGAGGAAGAGGGACAAGGACGAAGTCGAGGACTTGGACGAGGACTCCGTGTAAGGTGGCACTGTCGTTGCTCATGGTGGTTCTAAACTTCTAATGCAGTGTCTACTGGATTAGTTGCATAGTTTAATTTCAGGTGTGCTTAGTTTAATTTGAGGGGTGTGTTGTGCTGAGCCCCCAGCAGAACTATGTTATGTTTCTTCTCGTTACTTTAACTCTTCAGTATGTACATACTAATACTAGTATTTCTTTAATAGAATTTAGCACCCCAATTAAGCACGTACTAGCTTTTTAAATAGTACTATATGCATAATTTGGTGACGAGCGCTCTCTATATGTACCACCTTTTTTTTAAATTTCAATTTTTGCTCCATGGCGCAATCCATCAATAATGGAGTACTACTGTACAAAAGTATAGATTTTTTAAAAGGCTAGCATACTATTCATCACATATATGTATAGCCAGTTAAATTCTCAACCTAGAACGACGTGCATGCCATGTAGTAAACCGATACGGAGGAAGTATAGTAAATATGAGGTGATTTTACCAAGCGATCGGCGGGGGAGCATGGCCTATCATGCGGTCCCACGTGTCATGATGTACCAAGGCGATGCGCGTGTCCCTCTTGAGGCAGAAGCAATACTAGTACATGGTTTGAGATGATGTCGAACCAAAGTGTGAAATAATGGTTGCTTCGTCCATCTGGGAAGGTGCGGCATTGTGATTTGACGTCTCATTGCTCATTACTACTACTGGGCCGGTACGAGTGGGGTGCGTCCCCCCTGCTGTTCTGCACTGTTATTTGGTGCTTGACACGTTGACCCGATTGCTATATGTCCCACATGTCGGTGACAGGAAGTACAGAATTCATGAAAGGGAGCGTCGACAGAGGAGTATACTACAGAATTCATGAAAGTGAGCGACTTAGTTTTGGAAAAATCTGTTTTTACGGAGTACGTACCCACTAGGGTTTATAGGGCTCATCTAAAAAACATTCGTTTTTCGGTTTTATAAGTCTCAATTCTACTATACTAGTAGTAGTACCATTACATGTTGGATTTTGAAGTGCGTTAGATCACCCGATGCAAGCAGTGTCAAGAGGAAACTAACCAATGCAAGTACAAGTTCATGGAAATTTAGTGGTCATTCATGCATTCGGTAAACATAACTTCTTGAGAAAAATGAGCGTACTGTGCAAACTACGAAATTAGTTCGACCACTCACCGTCTACCTTGATTGGAGAGATTTTGAAATTGAGCCATAAATTGGAAAGGAGGGTGTCGGTGTCAAAACCGGTGGATCTCGGGTAGGGGGTCCCGAACTGTGCGTCTAGGCGGATGGTAACAGGAGACAAGGGACACGATGTTTTACCCAGGTTCGGGCCCTCTTGATGGAGGTAAAACCCTACGTCCTTCTTGATTGATATTGATGATGTGGGTATTACAAGAGTAGATCTACCACGAGATCAAGGAGGCTAAACCATAGAAGCTAGCCCATGGTATGATTGTTGTTATGTCCTACAGACTAAAACCATCCGGTTTATATAGACACCGGAGAGGGCTAGGGTTACACAGAGTCGGTTACAATGGTAGGAGATCTACATGTCCGCATCACCAAGCTTGCCTTCCATACCAACGAAAGTCCCATCTGGACACGGGACGAAGTCTTCAATCTTGTATCTTCATAGTCTTGGAGTCCAGCCGATGATGATAGTTCGGCTATCTGGACACCCCCTAGTCCAGGACTCCCTCAGTAGCCCATGAACCAGGCTTCAATGACGACGAGTCCGGCGCGCATATTGTCTTCGACATTGCAAGGCGGGTTCCTCCTCTGAATAATTTATAGAAGATTGTGAACACCAGGATAGTGTCCAGCTCTGCAAAATAAATTCCACCTTCCACCATAGAGAGAATAACATTTACACAAGTTCAATCTGCTGACGTATTCCATGGCGTGACGTCACACCTCAACCAAGCCTTTACTTGAACCATTTATATTATACCACCTCAGCGCGTCTAGCGAAGCAGTTTCCTTGGCATGTCTTGTCGAAGAAGAGATCGTGTTCCCCTTATTCCGGGATTCTCATCAATACGGACGTGGGTAACCCAACCGCGCCATTGATTGCGGCGCTTGGGAGAAAAGCGAGTTTTATCAGGCCAGTGGGGATGCATAGTTTCGTCCGCCCATATATAAGGGGATAAGGATCCACCTTTTTACCTCCGCCTTCTTCCTCCTTTGCTTATCCATCTCCGCGTACTCGAGCTCCAGCGCCCAAGTCCGCACATCTCACCTCAACCTTCCCCAACTATGTCCGGAGCGGGAGGCAAGTGGATGGCCTCCTCTGTTACGGAGGGCACATCAAGAAGCTACGCAGCGCCGGATATCTGTCCAGCGACATCGTGCACCGACTCCCCGACGAGGGGGAGCTCACCCCCAGGCCCCATGAGAGGGTGGTATTCCTTCCCCATTTCCTCCGCGGACTGGGCTTCCCACTCCATCCCTTTGTCCGGGGGCTCATGTTCTACTACGGCCTGGATTTCCATGATCTGGCCCCGAATTTCATCCTCAACATCTCGGCGTTTATCATCGTGTGAGAGGCCTTCCTCTGCATCCAGCCCCACTTCGGCTTGTGGCTCAAGACCTTCAACGTCAAGCTGAAGGTTGTGAAGGGCATCCAAGCGGAGTGCGGAGGCGCCATGGTGGGCAAGATGCCCAACGTTACTTGGCTCGAGGGCGCCTTCATGGAAACCATCAAGGGGTGGCAATCGGGGTGGTTTTACATCACCGAGCCGCGTGACCCTAAATGGGCAGCAGCCCCCGAAATTAGATCTGGCATCCCCACACGGCTCACCTCTTGGAAAGAGAGTGGCCTGTCCTGGGGAGATTCGGAGGAGCTGACCGGACTCCAAGCCTGCGTCCAAAAGCTAGTGAGCAAGAAGCTCAAGCTTGTCAATGTAGTCCAGGTCATGCTCATCCGCCGGATTCTCCCGTGCCAACAACGGGCCTTCAATTTGTGGGAGTTTGATCCGGCCCAGCACCGAACCTTGAGAGGGCTCTTCGACACTAAGCACAAAGAGGTCTAGAAGGTGCTGTTTAAGGGTGCCGAGGCTCCCAATCCGCTACCGAAGATCGCGGATTCAGCTCGCAGCGCCAGGCTAGCGAGGTAAGCGATTCTACCCCTTACGGGACACTTGTTTTCTATAGTTTCAATCTATGCGGGATCTAAACTCCCTCTCCTTTTACAGGACTGGTTGAAGAAGGCCGAGCAGACTAACTGTCCGGCCCCTTTGCCAGAAGACCCAGCGGACGCCCGCTTAGCGGGGCTGCTAGTTCCGGCACCCCACGTGGTGCCGGAGAAGAAGGCCAAGAAGAAGGCCACGGGCACTCGAAAGAGTTCCCGTTTTTAGGTGTCCGATGACTCCGAGGCGGACTCCTCCCACGCGGACGAGGAGGAGAAGAAAGAGGCCTCTCCCCCAGCGGGGGGAGGGAAGAAAAGGAAGGCCTCCCCGACAAGGGAGGCCGAAGGGTCCAAGAAGGGAAGGACTCTTCCCCCGGACTATTCCGCCAACGCCGGTGACGACGACGAGGATTGGCCCACAAGGGCCAAGCCCCTGGCGAGATCGTAAGTATCTGGACTTCCGAACAACTTCATGATTTTTTCTTTTTGCCACATGTTGTCTTTCTAATGCCGCATACCACCCTGCAGTCCGCCCAAGGACGATCTTCCCGCTTCGTCGAGTGGGTCCTTGGGCACGTCGGATGTGAATAGTACTTCACTTCCAACCGCCTCCACCCCCCGTGACACCGACAACACCGAGGTGGGATCCTGGAGAGGGACCCACCCGGAGGAGGAGGACCCGGAGGCGCCACAAGGCGACCTCCCGGACTTCGTACCGGACTCCGCACCGGAACCTGCAGTGGTTCCGGAGTCCGGCAGGCGGCCCCTTCGTAAGAAGGGCAAGACCGTGACGCCAGTGGCCTCCGTCCAACCGGAGGCGCCGGTTAACTTGCTGGAGGCGCTCAATGGCGCTTCCATCGAGGAGGAACACCGCACTGTCATGAGTGTGGTGATTCAGAAGGTCCAGCTCGCCAAAAGCGGGCTGACCGAAGCCTGCAGCAGCCTTCTAACAGGCTTTGAGGTAAGAATATTAATATATGTAAAATAGTACCACATAGACAGTAGCCCCTGATGCTCGGTTCGGTGTTCGGAAAGAAAAACCGGACTAAGGATCTAAAAAGATATACGCAGGAGTTTAAAAAATATGTCAATATGGGATTGTAGGCTGCGCTGCTAACCTCTGCCGCACTGACTGCGGAGGTCGATGCTTTGAAGCAAAGCCTCGAGCGGTCCGAGAACTAGCTCGGCCATGCTAGGAAGCAGCTCGAGGACAGGGAAGGTGAGTAACACCTTATTAAAGTTGTACCTTACAGAAAAGGATTTGGTTGCAAGAGAAATGACAAGGATAACGTGGGTACTTCAGGGGCCACGAACGAGGTGGCGACCCTGAAGGAGGCGGTATCCACGGCCGAACGTAATGCGGCCGTGGAGCGTGCTGGGCGAGAGAAGTAGGTGGCGCGGGTGGCGGAGGTGCAGCAAGAGCTCCAGGCTCTCGTGGAAAAGCATGAGAGTTTGGAGCGTGACTCGAAGACTCGAGAGTCCGAGCTTGCATCGGCTCTTGAGAGTGCCAAAGCCGCTAAGGCCGAAGCCCATAAGCCCCTTCAGGAAATCGAGGCGTTGAAGAAAATAGCAGCGGGTAAGGCATTTTTCATGCAAAGCAAGCATGTGGATGTGAATTACCTGTTACTTACCCGAATTCAGAGCTCTCCAGGAGCGTTCTCAGATCTGCCCCGCAGCGTGTCCGATGCTACCACTTTCTATAGGGCCGAGGAGGGGAGCTCGACGGAGAAGGTCTTCTGGTCTCAGTATGCTGAGGCCGGACATTCGATGCCTCATAGTTCGGCTGTGGCCCAATGAGGCCATGCATGGGAGCTACTTCGGCCTGGTGCGGCGGCTGGTGGATGCTTGTCCTTGGGTTGAGGTCATCAAGCGATCCGCCTGTATTGAAGGTGCTCGTCGGGCCCTTGCCCGTGCTAAGGTGCACTAGGGCAAGATGGATGCCCAAAAGCTCGTGACAGACCCGCCACTAGAGGGCAAGGAGCATCGCACGCCCGAGATGTATTATAAGAGTGTGCTGAAGGGCGCCCGCACTATTGCGGGTGAGTGCTCCAACAATGTAATTTTTGAGTAGACTCGCATTTTGTTATCCTGTGCGCTGAAAACTTTGTTCATATGCGCGAAGCAATGCTTGTTGATTTAAAATATTACCTTCTATGCGGCTGTTTATCAAATCTGAGAGATGGCAAGTCGTCGGCTTTAGCCCCCATGCCACGAGTGCTGGGGTGTTCGGGATAAATTTGAGCACTCTTGTTCCCATATTTGGGTCCATCTAGGGAGGCGCTCAACACAACGAACAAGGCAACCGGACTTATAATGCTTGAACACTCTCACTTAGCCATAGAATTCTATAATTTTAAATTTCGGCCAAGCCCCTAGTGTTCGGAAGGCCGAATTCGGGGCGCTATCCACGCCTGGGCCGGACAAAGCCGGTTCCTCGATCTAAGCGGCATAAGTCTTTAGGGACTCGAAAAAACCTCTCGAACAGCGACCGAATCTCGCCTCATCATGACGGTCAGTTTTAGCTTTCTCCACTGAGGCGCTTGCCCAGCTCAACTGGGGCGCAATCGCAATGGTTCTTCCAGTGCTACCTTAGCCGATACAACAGAATGTATGGTACCAAAACATGGGAGCCGGGCAAACCCAACTATTGACCCAAGACGTGATTCGGAGCCGATGCATATAATGCTATAAGTTCGGGGTGCCGCACTTGTGAAAGTGTTCGGACTTATCACACCATAATGTGGGGAACTTAAGCCCCTGGTGTATTTAGCCGTACCAAAGTGTACGGATGCGACATGTCATAAATGAACATATGTATAAGAAAGGAATGCAATTGTAAGCAAAAAAGGTGCTGCATTGTTTATTCAAGAAATACTGCGATGAACGCAGAATGATACAAGTAGTGCGGTAAGCAAGGGTGGGACTATTAAACATGTCCCCCTCCAGGGATAGGCTGCGGAATGGTGTATAAAACAGATTTAATGCTCGTAATGGAGACCACCTGGATATTCGTCGTAGCCTTTCTCCTTCCCTGGCTGTTGCATCGTGAGTTCGGCCGGTCTACTGCCGGACAGGGCCTCTGTTGAACGGAGTCCTGTGGGTAAGAAAGAAAAAAGAAAAAAAGGAATGACACACTTGGGATCCCCTGGTGTGGTTAAGCCGCATTCTGGGCCTGTCGTGGTCGTGCCCCTCCCCCAATGCCCATGGTATCTCCAGAGCGTAATGATGTACGCGAAGGACCAGTCTTGGAATTTTGCGAGGGCTGGGGTTGGGGTCGCATTGCTACGCATCCTCGGAACGTGCCAGGTGGTCTTGTTGTAGGTTACTCCGGGCGCATTTAGCCGTGTCCGGTCGCTTAACGGCCGGACTCGAGAATTGCCTTAAGAGGCTGCATTGTACTTCTGCCGCGAGAGCCACTGTATGTTCCTCCGTTCGGAGGGAGCGTTCAGTGTTTCCGTTGACCGTGATGACTCCTCGAGGGCCTGGCATCTTGAGCTTGAGGTATGCGTAGTGCGGCACCGCGTTGAACTTTGCAAACGCGGTCCGTCCGAGCAGAGCATGATAGCCGCAGCGGAACGGAACTATATCGAAGATTAACTCCTCGCTTCGGAAGTTATCCGGGGATCCGAAGACCACTTCCAGTGTAACTGAGCCTGTACAATTGGCCTCTACACCTGGTATGACGCCTTTGAAGGTCGTCTTTGTGGGTTTAATCCTTGAGGGGTCTATGCCCATCTTGCGCACTGTGTCCTGATAAAGCAGGTTCAGGCTGCTGCCGCCATCCATCAGGACTCTAGTGAGGTGAAATCCATCGACGATTGGGTCTAAAACCAATGCGGCGAATCCGCCGTGGCGGATGCTGGTGGGGTGGTCCCTTCGATCAAAAGTGATCGGGCAGGAGGACCATGGGTTGAACTTCGGGGTGACTGGCTCCATCGTGTATACGTCCCTGAGTGCTCGCTTCCGCTCCCTCTTGGGTATGTGGGTTGCGTATATCATGTTCACCGTCCGCACCTGTGGGGGGAAACCCTTCTGTCCTCTATTGTTCGGCGGTCGGGTCTCTTCTTCGTCATCGCTATGCAGCCCCTTGCCATTGTTTTTGGCAATTAGCTTGCCTGCCTGCTTGAATACCCAACAGTCCCTGTTGGTGTGGTTGGCCGGCTTTTCGGGGGTGCCGTGTATCTGGCATGAGCGATCGAGTATTCGGTCCAAATTGGACGGATCCGGAGTAGTTCTTTTGAATGGCTTCTTCCGCTGGCCGGGTTTGGAGCCTCTGAATCCGGCATTGACTGCCGTATCCTCATTACTGTCGCCGTTAATGCGGTGTTTGTTCTTGTTGCGACGCGACCTGCCGTTGCGGTCCTTGGTATCCGGACTGCCAGAATTTTTGCTGAGGTTGTTGCCGCGGGCTAGCCAGCTGTCCTCTCCCGCGCAGAAGTGGGTCATGAGTGATGTGAGGGCTGCCATGGATTTCGGCTTTTCCTGTCCCAGGTGCCGGGCAAGCCACTCGTCGCGGATGTTATGTTTGAAGGCCGCGAGGGCCTCCGCATCCGGACAGTCGACGATTTGATTTTTCTTAGTTAAGAACCGTGTCCAGAATTGTCTGGCCGATTCGTCTGGCTGCTGAATTATGTGGCTTGGGTCGTCAGCGTCTGGTGGTCGCACATACATGCCCTGGAAGTTATCAAGGAATGCGGCTTCCAAGTCCTCCCAACACCCAATTGATTCTGCTGGCAAGCTGTTAAGCCAATGCCGAGCTGGTCCTCTAAGCTTGAGTGGGAGGTATTTGATGGCATGAAGATCGTCACCGTGGGCCATGTGGATATGAAGGAGATAGTCTTCGATCCAAACCGCGGGGTCTATTGTGCCATCATAGGATTCAATATTCACGGGTTTAAACCCTTCGGGGATTTGATGATCCATTACTTCATCTGTGAAGCATAGTGGATGTGCGGCGCCTCTGTATTGGGCTATATCGCGACGGAGGTCCAACGAGCTTTGTCTACTGTGTTCGGCCCAGCCGGACATACTGTGTTCGGCACGACGGTTGTCGCCACGTATCGTGGGGTGCCCATGTGATCCGTAGATCGATCTTGATTGTCTTGCCTTATCCTCCAATATATCTCGCAATTCCGGAGCGTTTCCCTGTGGCCTTGTGCTTTTCGAGCGATGCCGGGGTACGGTTCTAGTGGAGGGCCTGGAGGCCTCTCTGTCGCGGCCACGAGGTGGCCGGTCAGCCGCATTGTGATCTGGTGATGTAGGTTGATATGCCTCCTCCTCTAATCGAGGGAGCAACTTGCGTTTGGGGTAGCTTTTGGAGGGGCGTTCGAGCTCATGCTCTTCGGCCGCAAGGACTTCAGTCCATCTGTCAGCTAGCACATCTTGATCAGCTCTAAGCTGTTGCTGCTTTTTCTTGAGGCTGTTTGCCGTGGCCATAAGCCTGCGTTAAAAACGCTCTTGTTCGACGGGATCCTCAGGCACGACAAATTCGTCGTCGTCGAGGCTTGCCTCGTCTCCGGAGGGAGGCATGTAATTATCATCCTCTACCTCTTCGTCTGCTGCTCTCTCCTGAGGGCTGGCTTCTCCGTCCTCCTATGCTGAATCTTGCTGGAGGGGGTTGTCTTTGGCACTATCCGGGGTATTGTTATCTCTGGTGCCGGGATCTCCATTCTTGCTGTGGCGGGATTTAGAGCGGCGCCGCTGACGCCGGCGCTTGGGCTGTTTCTTTGAGGGGTCTTCCTCCGCTGTTCCCTCGCCATTCCCATCCTTTGGGATATCCACCATGTATATGTCATATGACGAGGTGGCTTTCCAGTGCCTAGTAGGCGCTGGTTCTTGGTTGTCTCCGGCATCGTTGTCCATACCGTCGATGTCTTCAAAGTCGAAGTCTAGCATGTCGGTTAGATCGTCGACAGTAGCTACTAAGTGGGTGGCGGGTGGGTCTGGAATTTCTTCGTCGTCCGCATCCCAACCGTCCTGACCACAGTCCGGCCAGGGCTCTCCTGATAACGAGAGATATTTTAGCGAACTCAGGATGTCGCCGAAAGGTGAGTGTTGAAAGATGCCCGCTGCGGTGAACTCCATGATCGGCGCCCAATCGGATTCGATTGGAGGGGGCGTAGGAGGTTCGGAGTCTGGCAAAGAGTCTGGCACCTCGGAGTCACGGGCGTCACAAGGGACAAGGTCAGTATTCGGCTCTATCGCCGTAGAGATTGCAGCCCCCCAGGCGGTGTCTAACCACCCATCCTCGATCTGCGTAGCCGGCTCCGAATCGAGGGTCGGAGCGGACTCGTGTGCGGCCTCCAGGGCACTGCCCGGCAGCAGAGCTAAATCATGCTCGTCGTGACAGTGCGGCGCGCTCGGCTGTGGCTCGAATCCATCGAAGATCAAGTCTCCGTGGATGTCAGCCATGAAGTTCAGACTTCCAAATCTGACTTGACGGCCAGGGGCGTAGCTTTCGATCTGCTCTAGATGGCCAAACGAATTGGCCCGCAGTGCAAAGCCGCCGAATACGAAGATCTGTTCGGGGAGAAAAGTCTCACCCTGGACTGCGTCGTTGTTGATGATCGAAGGAGCCATCAAGCCTATCGGTGACGACACAGAGGAACTCTCAATGACAGCACCAATGTCAGTGTCAAAACTGGCGGATCTCGGGTAGGGGGTCCCGAACTGTGCGTCTAGGCGGATGGTAACAGGAGACAAGGGACACGATGTTTTACCCAGGTTCGGGCCCTCTTGATGGAGGTAAAACCCTACGTCCTGCTTGATTGATTTTGATGATGTGGGTATTACAAGAGTAGATCTACCACGAGATCAAGGAGGCTAAACCCTAGAAGCTAGCCTATGGTATGATTGTTGTTTTGTCCTACGGACTAAAACCATCCGGTTTATATAGACACCGGAGATGGCTAGGGTTACACAGAGTCGGTTACAATGGTAGGAGATCAACATGTCTGTATTGCAAGCTTGCCTTGCACGCCAAGGAAAGTCCCATCCGGACACGGGACAAAGTCTTCAATCTTGTATCTTCATAGTCTTGGAGTCCGGCCGATGATGATAGTTTGGCTATCCGGACACCCCCTAGTCCAGGACTCCCTCAGAGGGAGTAGTAACTTTTGTCTCGATTACTATTTGTGGCCTTGTATAGATGCAAAATGTATTTTCTTATAGTGGCCTTGTATAAGTAAATAGAGGGAGTACTAACCAAAGTACATAGTAGGGACGAGGAGTAAACGGAGGGAGTAGTAAAATTTTCTCCTCGTGCTGCGAGCCACCGCGCGCGTGGGCGAGGGAGCGGGCGTAAAGGCGTACAGTAGTAGTAAGCTTCACCTCATCCTGCGAGCCACCGCGCCCGTGGGTGGGGGAGACAGCGTACTAAGCAAGTTTCTCCTCGTTCTGCGAGTTGACGGGACACATCAAAAGTACTCTAGTGTATAGAGCCTTGCCTCTAAGGTAGGCCCCACATGGTTTGCCTCTTTTTTTTAATTTAACATAACGCGTCAAGTCGCAATTTGTTTGTTCACCCGTGGTAGACGATCCTCCCTCCACCAAGTGGACAACCAGTACACATGCCAAATTACCACGTGGGCTGCCTTTTTCGTATAGAAATGAGCTCTACCGTGTACCCGCGCGGGTGTGGTTGGGAAAGAGACGAGAGTACGTGCGCCGTGCGTGCACCTCTTCTCTTCGTGCATGTCCCCCACCTACGTGGGTGTGTGTGAGAGAGATACAAACCTAGACATAATGCGCCGTCCATCCCCATGCCTCCGCCCAGTCCGACCACCAGTCACCACCACGGCACCATGCCCCACTCCCCCTCACCTTATCTGTCATATTTCTCCCTCCATTTTTATATACAAGGGGCCACTATCAAAATTACAATTTGCAGATATACAAGGCCACCAACACTAATCGATGCAATATTAATGGTGTTTGCCTCATGGTACTAGCAAAGGAGGACATTAATTATCCCTTGCATGCATGCGGGAGTTTGTAAAAAAATGCATCTTGATGTTTCGTGCAATGCACGGGCATCTTGCTAGTCCATGAAAACAACACATGGCAGAATTCCACGGCGAACGAGGGATTTGAATCTGTTGGGAGGGGCTGTTTGGATCTTGCCCGGGGTAGCCAAAATATTGGCGAACGAGGCGTTGAAGAAAATAGCAGCGGGTAAGGCATTTTTCATGCAAAGCAAGCATGTGGATGTGAATTACCTGTTACTTACCCGAATTCAGAGCTCTCCAGGAGCGTTCTCAGATCTGCCCCGCAGTGTGTCCGATGCTACCACTTTCTATAGGGCCGAGGAGGGGAGCTCGACGGAGAAGGTCTTCTGGTCTCAGTATGCTGAGGCCGGACATTCGGTGCCTCATAGTTCGGCTGTGGCCCAATGAGGCCATGCCTGGGAGCTACTTCGGCCTGGTGCGGCGGCTGGTGGATGCTTGTCCTTGGGTTGAGGTCATCAAGCGATCCGCCTGTATTGAAGGTGCCCGTCGGGCCCTTGCCCGTGCTAAGGTGCACTAGGGCAAGATGGATGCCCAAAAGCTCGTGACAGACCCGCCACTAGAGGGCAAGGAGCATCGCACGCCCGAGATGTATTATAAGAGTGTGCTGAAGGGCGCCCGCACTATTGCGGGTGAGTGCTCCAACAATGTAATTTTTGAGTAGACTCGCATTTTGTTATCCTGTGCGCTGAAAACTTTGTTCATATGCGCGAAGCAATGCTTGTTGATTTAAAATATTACCTTCTATGCGGCTGTTTATCAAATCTGAGAGATGGCAAGTCGTCGGCTTTAGCCCCCATGCCACGAGTGCTGGGGTGTTCGGGATAAATTTGAGCACTCTTGTTCCCATATTTGGGTCCATCTAGGGAGGCGCTCAACACAACGAACAAGGCAACCGGACTTATAATGCTTGAACACTCTCACTTAGCCATAGAATTCTATAATTTTAAATTTTGGCCAAGCCCCTAGTGTTCGGAAGGCCGAATTCGGGGCGCTATCCACGCCTGGGCCGGACAAAGCCGGTTCCTCGCTCTAAGCGGCATAAGTCTTTAGGGACTCGAAAAAACCTCTCGAACAGCGACCGAATCTCGCCTCATCATGACGGTCAGTTTTAGCTTTCTCCACTGAGGCGCTTGCCCAGCTCAACTGGGGCGCAATCGCAATGGTTCTTCCAGTGCTACCTTAGCCGATACAACAGAATGTATGGTACCAAAACATGGGAGCCGGGCAAACCCAACTATTGACCCAAGACGTGATTCGGAGCCGATGCATATAATGCTATAAGTTCGGGGTGCCGCACTTGTGAAAGTGTTCGGACTTATCACACCATAATGTGGGGAACTTAAGCCCCTGGTGTATTTAGCCGTACCAAAGTGTACGGATGCGACATGTCATAAATGAACATATGTATAAGAAAGGAATGCAATTGTAAGCAAAAAAGGTGCTGCATTGTTTATTCAAGAAATACTGCGATGAACGCAGAACGATACAAGTAGTGCGGTAAGCAAGGGTGGGACTATTAAACATGTCCCCCTCCAGGGATAGGCTGCGGAATGGTGTATAAAACAGATTTAATGCTCGTAATGGAGACCACCTGGATATTCGTCGTAGCCTTTCTCCTTCCCTGGCTGTTGCATCGTGAGTTTGGCCGGTCTACTGCTGGACAGGGCCTCTGTTGAACGGAGTCCTGTGGGTAAGAAAGAAAAAAGAAAAAAAGGAATGACACACTTGGGATCCCCTGGTGTGGTTAAGCCGCATTCTGGGCCTGTCGTGGTCGTGCCCCTCCCCCAATGCCCATGGTATCTCTAGAGCGTAATGATGTACGCGAAGGACCAGTCTTGGAATTTTGCGAGGGCTGGGGTTGGGGTCGCATTGCTACGCATCCTCGGAACGTGCCAGGTGGTCTTGTTGTAGGTTACTCCGGGCGCATTTAGCCGTGTCCGGTCGCTTAGCGGCCGGACTCGAGAATTGCCTTAAGAGGCTGCATTGTACTTCTGCCGCGAGAGCCACTGTATGTTCCTCCGTTCGGAGGGAGCGTTCAGTGTTTCCGTTGACCGTGATGACTCCTCGAGGGCCTGGCATCTTGAGCTTGAGGTATGCGTAGTGCGGCACCGCGTTGAACTTTGCAAACGCGGTCCGTCCGAGGAGAGCATGATAGCCGCAGCGGAACGGAACTATATCGAAGATTAACTCCTCGCTTCGGAAGTTATCCGGGGATCCGAAGACCACTTCCAGTGTAACTGAGCCTGTACAATTGGCCTCTACACCTGGTATGACGCCTTTGAAGGTCGTCTTTGTGGGTTTAATCCTTGAGGGGTCTATGCCCATCTTGCGCACTGTGTCCTGATAAAGCAGGTTCAGGCTGCTGCCGCCATCCATCAGGACTCTAGTGAGGTGAAATCCATCGACGATTGGGTCTAAAACCAATGCGGCGAATCCGCCGTGGCGGATGCTGGTGGGGTGGTCCCTTCGATCAAAAGTGATCGGGCAGGAGGACCATGGGTTGAACTTCGGGGTGACTGGCTCCATCGTGTATACGTCCCTGAGTGCTCGCTTCCGCTCCCTCTTGGGTATGTGGGTTGCGTATATCATGTTCACCGTCCGCACCTGTGGGGGGAAACCCTTCTGTCCTCTATTGTTCGGCGGTCGGGTCTCTTCTTCGTCATCGCTATGCAGCCCCTTGCCATTGTTTTTGGCAATTAGCTTGCCTGCCTGCTTGAATACCCAACAGTCCCTGTTGGTGTGGTTGGCCGGCTTTTCGGGGGTGCCGTGTATCTGGCATGAGCGATCGAGTATTCGGTCCAAATTGGACGGATCCGGAGTAGTTCTTTTGAATGGCTTCTTCCGCTGGCCGGGTTTGGAGCCTCTGAATCCGGCATTGACTGCCGTATCCTCATTACTGTCGCCGTTAATGCGGTGTTTGTTCTTGTTGCGACGCGACCTGCCGTTGCGGTCCTTGGTATCCGGACTGCCAGAATTTTTGCTGAGGTTGTTGCCGCGGGCTAGCCAGCTGTCCTCTCCCGCGCAGAAGTGGGTCATGAGTGATGTGAGGGCTGCCATGGATTTCGGCTTTTCCTGTCCCAGGTGCCGGGCAAGCCACTCGTCGCGGATGTTATGTTTGAAGGCCGCGAGGGCCTCCGCATCCGGACAGTCGACGATTTGATTTTTCTTAGTTAAGAACCGTGTCCAGAATTGTCTGGCCGATTCGTCTGGCTGCTGAATTATGTGGCTTGGGTCGTCAGCGTCTGGTGGTCGCACATACATGCCCTGGAAGTTATCAAGGAATGCGGCTTCCAAGTCCTCCCAACACCCAATTGATTCTGCTGGCAAGCTGTTAAGCCAATGCCGAGCTGGTCCTCTAAGCTTGAGTGGGAGGTATTTGATGGCATGAAGATCGTCACCGTGGGCCATGTGGATATGAAGGAGATAGTCTTCGATCCAAACCGCGGGGTCTATTGTGCCATCATAGGATTCAATATTCACGGGTTTAAACCCTTCGGGGATTTGATGATCCATTACTTCATCTGTGAAGCATAGTGGATGTGCGGCGCCTCTGTATTGGGCTATATCGCGACGGAGGTCCAACGAGCTTTGTCTACTGTGTTCGGCCCAGCCAGACATACTGTGTCCGGCACGACGGTTGTCGCCACGTATCGTGGGGTGCCCATGTGATCCGTAGATCGATCTTGATTGTCTTGCCTTATCCTCCAATATATCTCGCAATTCCGGAGCGTTTCCCTGTGGCCTTGTGCTTTTCGAGCGATGCCGGGGTACGGTTCTAGTGGAGGGCCTGGAGGCCTCTCTGTCGCGGCCACGAGGTGGCCGGTCAGCCGCATTGTGATCTGGTGATGTAGGTTGATATGCCTCCTCCTCTAATCGAGGGAGCAACTTGCGTTTGGGGTAGCTTTTGGAGGGGCGTTCGAGCTCATGCTCTTCGGCCGCAAGGACTTCAGTCCATCTGTCAGCTAGCAGATCTTGATCAGCTCTAAGCTGTTGCTGCTTTTTCTTGAGTCTGTTTGCCGTGGCCATAAGCCTGCGTTAAAAACGCTCTTGTTCGACGGGATCCTCAGGCACGACAAATTCGTCGTCGTCGAGGCTTGCCTCGTCTCCGGAGGGAGGCATGTAATTATCATCCTCTACCTCTTCGTCTGCTGCTCTCTCCTGAGGGCTGGCTTCTCCGTCCTCCTGTGCTGAATCTTGCTGGAGGGGGTTGTCTTTGGCACTATCCGGGGTATTGTTATCTCTGGTGCCGGGATCTCCATTCTTGCTGTGGCGGGATTTAGAGCGGCGCCGCTGACGCCGGCGCTTGGGCTGTTTCTTTGAGGGGTCTTCCTCCGCTGTTCCCTCGCCATTCCCATCCTTTGGGATATCCACCATGTATATGTCATATGACGAGGTGGCTTTCCAGTGCCTAGTAGGCGCTGGTTCTTGGTTGTCTCCGGCATCGTTGTCCATACCGTCGATGTCTTCAAAGTCGAAGTCTAGCATGTCGGTTAGATCGTCGACAGTAGCTACTAAGTGGGTGGCGGGTGGGTCTGGAATTTCTTCGTCGTCCGCATCCCAACCGTCCTGACCACAGTCCGGCCAGGGCTCTCCTGATAACGAGAGATATTTTAGCGAACTCAGGATGTCGCCGAAAGGTGAGTGTTGAAAGATGCCCGCCGCGGTGAACTCCATGATCGGCGCCCAATCGGATTCGATTGGAGGGGGCGTAGGAGGTTCGGAGTCTGGCAAAGAGTCTGGCACCTCGGAGTCACGGGCGTCACAAGGGACAAGGTCAGTATTCGGCTCTATCGCCGTAGAGATTGCAGCCCCCCAGGCGGTGTCTAACCACCCATCCTCGATCTGCGTAGCCGGCTCCGAATCGAGGGTCGGAGCGGACTCGTGTGCGGCCTCCAGGGCACTGCCCGGCAGCAGAGCTAAATCATGCTCGTCGTGACAGTGCAGCGCGCTCGGCTGTGGCTCGAATCCATCGAAGATCAAGTCTCCGTGGATGTCAGCCATGAAGTTCAGACTTCCAAATCTGACTTGACGGCCAGGGGCGTAGCTTTCGATCTGCTCTAGATGGCGAAACGAATTGGCCCGCAGTGCAAAGCCGCCGAATACGAAGATCTGTTCGGGGAGAAAAGTCTCACCCTGGACTGCGTCGTTGTTGATGATCGAAGGAGCCATCAAGCCTATCGGTGACGACACAGAGGAACTCTCAATGAAAGCACCAATGTCAGTGTCAAAACTGGCGGATCTCGGGTAGGGGGTCCCGAACTGTGCGTCTAGGCGGATGGTAACAGGAGACAAGGGACACGATGTTTTACCCAGGTTCGGGCCCTCTTGATGGAGGTAAAACCCTACGTCCTGCTTGATTGATTTTGATGATGTGGGTATTACAAGAGTAGATCTACCACAAGATCAAGGAGGCTAAACCCTAGAAGCTAGCCTATGGTATGATTGTTGTTATGTCCTACGGACTAAAACCATCCGGTTTATATAGACACCGGAGATGGCTAGGGTTACACAGAGTCGGTTACAATGGTAGGAGATCTACATGTCTGTATTGCAAGCTTGCCTTGCACGCCAAAGAAAGTCCCATCCGGACACGGGACAAAGTCTTCAATCTTGTATCTTCATAGTCTTGGAGTCCGGCCGATGATGATAGTTTGGCTATCCGGACACCCCCTAGTCCAGGACTCCCTCAGAGGGAGTAGTAACTTTTGTCTCGATTACTATTTGTGGCCTTGTATAGATGCAAAATGTATTTTCTTATAGTGGCCTTGTATAAGTAAATAGAGGGAGTACTAACCAAAGTACATAGTAGGGACGAGGAGTAAACGGAGGGAGTAGTAAAATTTTCTCCTCGTGCTGCGAGCCACCGCGCGCGTGGGCGAGGGAGCGGGCGTAAAGGCGTACAGTAGTAGTAAGCTTCACCTCATCCTGCGAGCCACCGCGCCCGTGGGTGGGGGAGACAGCGTACTAAGCAAGTTTCTCCTCGTTCTGCGAGTTGACGGGACACATCAAAAGTACTCTAGTGTATAGAGCCTTGCCTCTAAGGTAGGCCCCACATGGTTTGCCTCTTTTTTTTAATTTAACATAACGCGTCAAGTCGCAATTTGTTTGTTCACCCGTGGTAGACGATCCTCCCTCCACCAAGTGGACAACCAGTACACATGCCAAATTACCACGTGGGCTGCCTTTTTCGTATAGAAATGAGCTCTACCGTGTACCCGCGCGGGTGTGGTTGGGAAAGAGACGAGAGTACGTGCGCCGTGCGTGCACCTCTTCTCTTCGTGCATGTCCCCCACCTACGTGGGTGTGTGTGAGAGAGATACAAACCTAGACATAATGCGCCGTCCATCCCCATGCCTCCGCCCAGTCCGACCACCAGTCACCACCACGGCACCATGCCCCACTCCCCCTCACCTTATCTGTCATATTTCTCCCTCCATTTTTATATACAAGGGGCCACTATCAAAATTACAATTTGCAGATATACAAGGCCACCAACACTAATCGATGCAATATTAATGGTGTTTGCCTCATGGTACTAGCAAAGGAGGACATTAATTATCCCTTGCATGCATGCGGGAGTTTGTAAAAAAATGCATCTTGATGTTTCGTGCAATGCACGGGCATCTTGCTAGTCCATGAAAACAACACATGGCAAAATTCCACGGCGAACGAGGGATTTGAATCTGTTGGGAGGGGCTGTTTGGATCTTGCCCGGGGTAGCCAAAATATTGGTGACCCTTTTGTCCACCAGTGCCTTTGCCACCGATGAACGAGGAATGGCTCGGGTGCTCATGCTGTCATGCATCCTCCAGCGCGCATGTTGGAGACGAGCTCGCACAAGCTGTGCTTTTTTGTCCCACAACGCCGCCCGAGCCGGCCACAGACCGACTGGCGACCCGCAAATTACGCCATCCAACTGTAGCCCCACACATTATGACAGCAACTCAACCAACCGGACGAAATTCACGCAAACACGTAGAAAAACTGATATTTCATATAAACAATGATGGAAATCATATAAAATACCAGATTTTCACACAAACATGACGGATTTCATTACATTGGCTGGACAGGTATATAATACCTGGCCTAAATGGTCGCCCGCCGATCGATTTGTGTTCCTCATGTCCGGCAGCACGATCATCGGACTGCCGGGAGCCCCGTAGGTATATGCTTCAGCGCAAAGGACGACTCGCTTCCCCACTACCCAACTGATATCATTGGCTGGTGCCGAAGATGATGGTGGGCGGCACCGGTTCGAGTTCCTCACCGGCCACTACTTCGCCATGGACAACACCTGCTCGAGTTCATCCTAACATTCCCCTCTTCCGTGGAGCCCATGCGGGGTCGACGAAGGTCCTCGCAACAAAAGGATCCGGCAAGACACCTGATGTGTACGCCGGCGTCGCCTCCGCGGTGGCCTTCATGGGACCCAAGCGGCGGTGGCCTCCAGTGTTCTACTTCTCCTCGATGATGGCGGCGGATGCGGAGGCGCTGGCCACCGACTCGTCGCTCTCCGTGCACCCGGCTTCTGTCGCTGCTTGCATGGCGCGGCCGCCGGCATGGGAGTCTCGGCCATAGAAATGGGAGACGCTATACGAGGCGGCGGCGTGGACGGTAGTAATGACGCCGGTGCACTGCTCCTCGTCGAGCTGGCCTGGAGCGGCGATGCTGAACCGTGCACCGGCTTGGGGCGGCAACTGGCTCCGTTGGGTGAGGGGAGGGAGATGGACCAGCGAGCTGCATAGCTCGTATCCGGCGGGCTACCTAGCCGGCTTGGATGCGCAATAAGTACTCTTCGTAAGCCATTGTAAGAGTGGACAAAATGGTGGAGGAGATAGGAGCGGGGGAGGTGTGCGATTCTTGGCCGGCATTTGGCCTCGTTTAAATAGGAGATTAAATAGACGGCAGACGGTAGGAGCTCCGCCGACATTGCGTTTAATGCCAGCCCGGTCATGAATGGACGTGTGTCCAGAGTGGGTTCCTCGGCTTCCACACGGGCGGGTTTCATGGAGGCGTTTGAATGCGGCACGGAGGCGTGTTCAGCCGGTCGTGCCGCGAGTGGCGCCCTCGACTCTGACCTAGGACACCAAGCCGTTCTTCCACTGACGTGTGGGCTCTTTGTGCGCATGGCCTGCATGTCAGTGACCCAACGCAGGCAGCGCACAACAGAGGAACCTTCGGTGGGCCAGGGCAGTCAGAAGTGGGCATTTCATAAACCGATGATTATTCATTGAGAGTGATGTCATCTTTTTCATGTAGTTAAGCCTACTATGTTGATAGCCCGTTCGATACGTTGTGATTCATAAAGACCGATGCAAACATCAATGTTTTGCTTATCACAGATAAGATTGATTAATACCCGTAACAATCCATGTCCTTAACAAAGGGTGCATGCACGTATAGGTTGAGCGTGTGTCTTGCGTCGTGTGATGTGTGCATGCAGGCGTGCAAGTGTTGCGTGCGTGCAAGGGTGCGTTTCAGTGTTGCATGCATGGGTGCGTACGTGCGTGTGTTCGTGAGTGCATGTGTACGTGTCAGTGTTGCACGCCAGCATGCGTGCGTATGTACGTTATGTGTACGTGTCAGTGTTGCATGCCTACATGCGTGCGTGTCTTGCATGCGTGCATGTGTACGTGCGAGGTGAGGCTACATGTTAGTCGACTGACTTTTTCATCTCTGGTCATTAGATTTTCCAGCCGTTGGATACGAAATCAAGGGCCTCTAGTTTATCATCAAACTCCACCCCCCCTGAGCTGCCAGCCACCACCGACCGAACCGCCCGCCCCCGCCGCCCGCAGCCGGCCCGCCCTCCCCGAAACCACTCCCCACCGCCGGTCCGTCGCTG